>NC_044984.1:90314672-90548267 GCF_008728515.1 Papio anubis | reverse complement strand
TTTTTTTTTTTTTTTTTTTGAGACGGAGTCTCGCTGTGCTCCCAGGCTGGAGTGCAGTGGCGTGATCTCGGCTCACTGCAAGCTCCGCCTCCCGGGTTCACGCCATTCTCCCGCCTCAGCCTCCCAAGTAGCTGAGACTACAGGCGCCCGCCACCACGCCCGGCTAGTTTTTTGTATTTTTAGTAGAGACGGGGTTTCACCATGTTAGCCAGGATAGTCTCGATCTCCTGACCTCGTGATCCACCCGCCTCGGCCTCCCGAAGTGCTGGGATTACAGGCTTGAGCCACCGCGCCCGGCCGAGGCAGGGTCTCACTTTGCTACCCAGGCTGGAGTGTAGTGGCATGTTGCAGCCTCAAACTCCTGGGCTCAAGCGATCCTCCTGCCTCAGCCTCCCAGAGTGCTGGGATTATAGGCGTGTACCACCATGCCTGGCCTACACGTTGGTTTTCTTCACCTCCATAATCCACCAGCCAGGCTCTCTTGCAGGCGTAACAGGAATCACATGTGACAGCACATGGGAAAGTGCTTTGGGAACGGCAAAGCCTTAAGCAACTGTAAGCCACTGACACTGACAATGGTGGGAACTGCTAAAGAACATTCTCAGCCCCTGCACTCAGTTCAAAAGGGCCATGTGGGACTAGACAGGAAGATGGCGAGTCCGCCCAGCAGGGTGAAGCGCTGAAGGTGGGGGGAAAACAAGGAACAGTTTTTTAAAGCTGCACAAAGGAACTACCATCTGCATTAATAACATGAACCCGGATGTTTCTTTCTTTTCTTTTTGAATTGTACAAATTCATGGGGTGCATGTGCAATATTATTTACATGCATAGATTGCATAGTGGTCAAGTCAGGGCTTTTAGCGTATCCATCACCTGATAAATGCAGATTTTTCAAGGGAGACCTTGTCAGGGGATTCTCCACTGGGGATTTCTCCCTTGGTCACCTCAGAGGACCAGGGTTAGATTTTATTTATTTATTTATTTATTTTTATTTTATTTTATTTTTTGAGACGGAGTCTCGCTCTGTCGCCCAGGCTGGAGTGCAGTGGCATGATCTCAGCTTACTGCAAGCTCCACCGCCTCCCGGGTTCACGCCATTCTCCTGCCTCAGCCTCCCTAGAAGCTGGGACTATAGGCACCCGCCACCACGTCTGGCTAATTTTTTTGTATTTTTAGTAGAGACGGGGTTTCACCGTGTTTGCCAGGATGGTCTCCATCTCCTGACCTCGTGATCCACCCGCCTCAGCCTCCCAAAGTGCTGGGATTACAGGCGTGAGCCACCGCGCCCGGCCGGGTTAGATTTTATTTAAAGAAGACTGCTGCAGAGTTCTTACAAGATGAAATCTCCATCTCATCAACGGGGAAAGAATGACTCAAGTAATTACAAATCTACTGTGCATCTAGAGAAAAGGCTGCATTTGATGATGGAGAGAGCACAGGCAGTAGATCCTAGCTGACCTAGGTTCATACATGCTCTTTGGTAGCTATGTGGTGCTGAATTCATAGCTCATCCACTCTCTGCCTATCAAATGGGGGCGATAAGGCTGATCTCAAAACATGAAGCTGCACAGCACAGACAGGGCTCCTCAGTATCATACATGCCACGTCCAACAGCTCCTGGGATGCTGAGTAGTGAAGAATGAAGCTCTGTGATGAGAAAATTTTCTGGAACCAATTTAATTTCTGTCTGGAGAGACAAGATCAGAGGGAAATCATGCATCTGGGATGGTGGTTCTCAACTGGGGGTGATTTTCTCCCCCAGGGGACATATGGCAATGTCTAGAGACATTTTTGTGACAGCTTGGGGGTAGTTGCTACTGGCATCTAGTGGATAAAGTCACAGATGCTGCTAAACATCCTACAATGTGTGGGACCGCCTTCTACAATAAAGAATTATCTGGCTCTAAATTTCAATAGTGTCAGGGCTAAGAAACCCTGGTTTGGTCCAAAGCAGAGTTTCTGTTGTTCTTCCCTGATATGGTTGGCTGTGTCCCCACCCAAATCTCATCTTGAATTGTAGCTCCCATAATTCCCATGTGTTGTGGGAGGGCCCCAGTGCGAGACAATTGAATCATGGGGGCGGTTTCCCCCATACTGTTCTCACGGTAATGAGTAAGTCTCATGAGATCTGATGATTTTATAAGGGGTTTCCCTTTTCCCTTGGGGCTCTCATTCTCTTTTGTCTGCTGCCATGTTAAGACATGCCTTTTGGCTGGGTGCGGTGGCTCAGGCCTGTAATTCTAGCACTTTGGGAGGCCGAGGCAGGCTGATTGCCTGAGGTTAGGAGTTCGCAACCAGCCTGGCTAATATGGTGAAACTGCGTCTCTATTAAAAATACAAAAATTAGCCAGGGTGGTGTGGCGCATGCCTGTAATCCCAGCTACTCGGGAGGCTGAGGCAGGAGAATCGCTTCGACCTGGGAGGCAGAGGTTGCTGTCAGCGACGATTATGCCGTTGCGCTCCACACTGCGCGACAAAGCGAGACTCCATTTCAAAAACATAAATAAATAAATAAAAGATGTGCCTTTTGCCTTCCACCATGATCGTGAGGCCTCCCCAGCCACGTGGAACTGTGAGTCCATTAAACCTCTTTTTCTTTATAAATTACCCAGTCTCAGGTATGTCTTTATCAGCAGCATGAAAACAGACGAATACATTCCCACAGTATCTATCAGTAAGCCAAGTGGACCCAACTGCATATGCAGAGTTGTTCATGCTCTGAAGCAGTCGATAAGGAGAAATATTTGTTGGTGATTCAGATGTTAGCTTAGGGATGTTAACAATCCCTGTCTGAGGCTGGAGTAATTCATTCAGAATATGTTTATTGGTCGCAGAGGACACCAAGGTGGGAGGACTTGTTAGCACAATGGAGGAAGGAAATCATGTCCTAAGTTACCTCGACAAACAAGAGAAGTGGTTTTCCACGAGCGGAATGAAATCCTTATTGGGGAAAAACTAGTTGAGACGTTAGGGTCATAGGAATGATCTGATGGCCACCAGAGACTAAAATATAAACATGGCCTGTGGTCTAGACAGTGAGAGACAAAGGTTGAGATTGAATCGGTATTCCTCAGACCCAACGAGTGTGGGACCTTGCATTTTAAGAAGAGACATGGAGAAATCCACAGAAAAGCCAGAACAATCGCTGGAAAATAAAAAGATCTTCCGAAAACAGACAAAAGAGTTTGAGTTATTCAATGTGGAAAGAGAAGATTAAGTGTGCCTTGATTTCAGCATGAGAAAGATTATCACAAAGAGAAAAATGGCCAGCTGTTTTCCATCTCCATGGAGAAGCAAATTATAGGAAATCAGCTGTGATTGCAGCAGAAGGGTGGGTATGAATAAGAAAGCATTCCTAATTGGAACCTGGAAGAGACTTCAGAGGAAGATGGTTCAATTCCCTTTATGCAAGTTTGCTTTTTAGCAATTTTCGTGTATTTTTATACATGAAGTATTGACCTGACCACAGACAGAAGACTGGACATGATAACTTCCCGGGCCCCCAGTTTTATCACTCTCTCTCTGCCTATGTCTTCACAAGGCCCAATTCACTAGCTGATGAGTGAAAAAGTCAGTTGTTTTGCTGTATGGCCTCATACAAGATAGTTTTCTAACAACGCATTTGATAGATTTTCATGTATTGATTTATGAAATTGACTGGTTGTTTTAAGGCCATGTTGACAGAGCCTATAATTTCACAACATTCATTTTACTCCACAGAACTTGGACATGAGCCTATAAACTATATAGGTTCATGCCTGTGGGTCATCAAGTAGACCTTGTATTGATCTTAATATTAAATAGCTCAGTTTTATAAGCCAGTAGGTTCTTTAATGCTGGTACCAATATACACTTGATATGGTTTGGCTCTGTGTCCCTGTTCAAATCTCATGTTGAATTGTAATCCCCAGTGTTGGAGGAGGGTCCTGGTGGGAAGTGATTGGATCATAGGGGCAGATTTCCCCCTTGCTGTACTCATGATGGTAAATGAGCTCTCACTGTCTGTTTGTTTGAAAGTGTTGGGGCTGGGCATGGTGGCTGATGGCTCATGCCTGTAATCCCAGCACTTTGGGAGGCCGAGGTGGGCAGATCTCTTGAGGCCAAGAGTTTGAGACCAGGCTGGTCAACATGGCGAAACCTCATCTCTACTAAAAATACAAAAATTAGCCAGGCATGGTGACGCACGCCTGTAGTCTCAGCTACTTGGGAGGCAGAAGCAGGAGAATCGCTTAACCCTGCGGGCAGAGGTTGCAGTGAGCTGAGATTGTGCCACTGCACTTTAGCCTGGGCAACAGAGGGAGACTCCGTCTCAAAAAAAAAAAAAGAAAGAAAGAAAGAAAAAGAAAAAGGATAAAGAAAGTGTGCAGCACTGCAGCCCTTCCCCCTTTGCTCTCTCTCTCTCTCCTGAAATGTGAAGATGTGCCTGCTTCCACTTTGCCTTCCACCACGATTGCAAGTTTCCTGAGGCCTCCCCAGAAGCAGAAGCCCGTACAGCCTGCAGAACTGTGAGCTGATTAAACCTCTTTCCTTTTTAAACTACCCAGTCTCAGGTAGTTCTTTATAGCAGTGCAAGAATTGACTGATACACATTCTGATGTAATCTGAACCAGTCATTCAGACCAGAGTAAACAAGGTGAAGAAATAGTTCCAGGCTTTCAATTTGCTCCAAGGGTGTGCTCTTTGTATCAAGAATATATTATCATATTAATGTTGAAGCCAAACATCTGAGTTTGAATGTGGCAGGTGGGGGTTGGAAAAGAAGATGTGATCTTGCTGTTTCTAGCCTTGTACAGAAATCAATCCATTCTATTTTCAAGCGAATTTGCTGAATTGCTGATCAAAAAGGACTAAATCCATTAAAACCTATGTCCTATGCTGCAGGGGCATCAAGCTTGTGTGCTTCCTGGGACTCTCTTGTGCATCGATTTTAACTTTTTTATGTGGACAACCTAAGTGGGAACTGGAGCATAGATTGGCATCATTATCCATTAAGTGTTTAGTTTCTTTGATAAACAATGTTCCCCCGCAAATGTTCACATTGTAAACACCAATAACCACTAGATCCCTTGTGTTCTTAAAAGGCACAGAAAATCATAAAATTTTTGATGTGAGTACAAAATGGTTCACATTCAAAGGGCAATAAGCCTCATTAAGGCAGAATTCTACACAAGGTCTTTTTACTTTTGTCCCGGCGGCAGTAGAGCATGTTATCCCCTAACAGCTGATCTCCACTTCTTCATTTAATAACATAGCCTCTGAGTCTTAGCCAGATCCATGACTGTTCCACTAAAGACTATTTTTCTAGCCTCCCTTGCACTTGGTTGAGGTTAGAAATACATATGAACTGATGTAGGCAGAAGTGATCTGGGTAAAAGTGATAAGTACCACTTCTGGTCCATGACCTTAAAGGAAAAGGATAACACCCTCTACTTCTTCCTTCTCCCCTTTCAGCAGGCTGGGATGCAGGTATGATGGCAGGACCTGGAGCAGAAACCTTCAACCATGAGGTGGAAGACTTCTATTGAGGATAATGGAAAAGTAAGGTGAAAGAAACTTGAATTTCCATGATTGTGGAGTCTTCAACTGTTGATGCTTGGACTGAATTACAGGACAGAAGATAAACTGCCACTTGTTTAAGCTACTGTTATTCTGACCTTTCCAACAGTAGCCAAACTAGTCTAATATCCTAACCCTTTGGGGACCAGAACCTTAACTTTAGTAATTTAGGTGTTCTTTTTTATTTTTAGTTAAAAAAAAATTTTTTTTGTAGAGACAGTAGTCTTGTCATGTTGCCCAGGCTGGTCTTGAACTCCGGACTCAAGTCATCCTCCCACTTTGGCCTCCCAAAGTGCTGGGACTCCAGGCATTAGCCATCGTGCCTGGCCCTAATTTAGGTGTTTTTTTCATCCAGTAGAAAAAATATATGTTGTTCCAGATAGATAGACAGATAGATAGACAGACAATACACACGCCCATATAAATACTTGAGAGATTTATTAACTAGGGACTTACTGAAATCACTGCAGAGCTGGTTGTAAAGAACTCACCCCACACTCTGCAATGTGAAGTATATACAACTCATTTTATATTTATTTATTTATTTATTTAGATGGAGTCTTGCTCTGTCGCCCGGGCTGGAGTGCAGTGGCATGATCTTGGCCCACTGCAATCTCCGCCTCCCCGGTTCAAGCGATTCTCCTGCCTCGGCCTCCCAAGCAGCTGGGACTACGGGCGTGCACCACCACGTCCAGCTAATTTTTGTATTTTTAGTGGAGATGAGGTTTCGCCATGTTGGTTGGCCAGGATGGTCTTGCTCTCTCGACCTTATGATTTGCCTGCCTCGGCCTCCCAAGGAACTGGGATTACAGGTGTAAGCCACTGCACCCGGCCTCATTTTATTTTTTATATAGAATGTTCTAAAGGCTATAGAGTGACGATAATGAACCTCCAGTGAGGTGGCAAAGAGCACAAGTTCTGAAGCCAGACACACCAGCTGAATGACCAGGGCAAGTTCCTTAACCTGAGTGTCCAGGTTGCCCCATCCATACAAAGCGGGTACTGTGAGGATGACCTGAGATCATACAGGTAAAATGCTTAGAACCAAACATTAGTGCCTGGCACACACCAAGCACTGAATAAATATTACCTACTACTATTATTATTAGTTACAATAATTAGTCAGTAATGACGCTACAGAAATGTGGCTAATGGAATAATTCTAGTCTTCTCTGGATCTATTTGTATGTATCGGACATGGTCTTATTCAAGACATCTAGTCAAAAATGTTTACTTTTGGCTGGGCATGATGGCTCATGCCTGTAATCCCACATTTTGGGAGGCCAAGGCAGGAGGATCACTTGAGCCTAGGAGTTCAAGACCAGCCTGGGCAACATAGCAAGACCTTGTCTCTGCAAAAACCAAAAGCATTAGCTGGGCATGGTGGTGTGCCCTCAAAATCCCAGCTACTCAGGAGGCTGAGGCAAAAGGATCACTTGGCCAAGGAGTTTAAAGTTACAATGAACTATGATTGCACCACTGCACTCCAGCCTGGGTGATACAGCAAAGCCCTGTCCCTAACATTAAAAAAGGAAAAAAGAAAAAAAAAAGGTCTACTTTTGCCTGGAGTACCTTATTAATGAATCCTAATCTTGGTTTATGTACATCCGCCAGGTAGTATCTGAAATACTATATCATTGTCTCTTTGTAAATTGATTTTTAAAGGAAGTTTGAACAATAGCAATAAAAGTTTAGATATAGCTGCAGCCCTCTGTCTTTCTCACTGAAGTCATCATCTCTGGCTTCTCCTTGCTGTGGACAGGCTGTAATTTATCCTCCTCTCCACTGGCCACAGTCATTTCTGCTCATGGCAGTGGGGGCTTGGAGAAGTGGATTTACTGAGTAATGAATGAAGTTTAACCTTCAGGGCCTTTCATTTGCCTGGGCCCATTCTAAAACTCCAAGCATTCCTTGCCAGGATTGCAAAGACCATGGAGCCAGTCCCGGGGCTGCAGGCAGGGTGGATAGGCTTTTTGCATCATATGCACAGCCACCCGGTGCCCACCTGCTGTTGGTGGACTTCAAGGAGGATTCAAGTGCTATTTCTGATCCTAAGAAGAAAGGTTTGAATGAGATGCCGCTCTGTTCCCTGCTTAGAGGCTACTGCAGCCAGGTTTCATGGCCATCCCAGGACTAGCAGGAACATGGAGTGGCAGGGAGCTGGCTGAGCTGGACCGGCTGCTGTCAAAGGACACTGTCTGATTGGCCAGACGTGGTGGCGCATGCCTGTAGCCCCAGCTACTCTGGAGGCTGAGGCGGGAGGATCTCATGAGCCCAGGAGTTCGAAGCTGCAGGGAGCTATGATCGTGCTACTGCACTGCAGCCTGGGCCACAGAGTGAGACCCTGTCTCTAAACAAAAGACACTGTCTGAGCAAGCAACCATAGAGGATGTTGGAGGAGGAGCATTGCTGACAAAGAATTCTGAAGCACAAAGAAATTTTTCTAAACTACCAACATTGGCCAGGCAAGGTGGCTCACGCTTGTAATCCCAGCACTTTGGGAGGCCAAGGTGGGAGGATCACCTAAGGTCAGGAGTTCAAGACCAGCCTGACCAACATGGTGAAACCCCGTCTCTACTAAAAATATAAAAAATTAGCCAGGTATGGTGGTGAGCACCTGTAATCTCAGCTATTCGGGAGGCTGAAGCAGGAGAATCACTTGAACCCGGGAGGTGGAGGTTGCAGTGAGCCGAGATCATACCACTGCACTCCAGCCTGGGCAACAAGAGGAAAACTCTGTCTCAAAAATAAATAAATAAATAAAAATCAATATTAGGAGAAAAAAATATGCAAGAGGAAAGCCAGGATTATCTTTCTATTCTCTAAAATAACTATTTTACAACATTGTTGTTATGTGAACAGGTGAGACAGAATGCAGTCAAAACTGTAGGAAAAAATAGTGTTCTTGAGGTGACTCAGGTAGTTAATTAGCAGAGAAAATATTATGTTATTTTCATGAATTTTGTGGTGTTTGTGGTATTTGTCAGCTTTTAAAAAAATGTGTCAATATTCATTTCATACCTAAGCTTGCACTTGTAATTTTGTACTCTTTTCCTTAACGAGCCTCTCTGAAATTGGGTAAGCCGTGACACCCACAACAGCTGAATTTTCCCCTAGGAGAGAGTGCACACCTACTTCAGTGAGAATGCTTTCTTGTTGGTGTTTTAGCTGAAGACTGACAGACCATGTCGAGTGATGCTTTCTGGGCAACGTCATTAATCAGCCCCCAGAAGCAGGAGCTCCAGCATCCGTGGAGAATCCGTTGATGCACAGGTCCGGGGGCCTTGCACAAGGATTAGTGATTCATCTCCAGGGCGTAGTGAAAGTGAATGTGGTGTTGCCTTTTGATTCCTTGCAGTTCTCGTTCCAAATATCATGAATGTGCAGTTACTTCCTAATGGTAACTGAAAGGTCAAGAAAAGAGCTTTCACTTTTGACCTTTCTGGCCTCAAAACCTCAGCTGGCTACAGTCTAGTCGCATTGCGTGCACTGACTGTGGTCTGAGAGTCACGTCTCATCCCCTACATGCCCCTCTCGTGCTCCTCTGCTCTATGACATGAAGTGTTGGATAGAGTAAGGCAGTTCCATTTCTAAACCCAGCAAAGGAAATAGGCTGAGTTTTAAAGATGATCTTGGCTAGTGTTATCCCCTTCCCTTGGAAATGAAGCTGGAGGGGGTTGGGAGGAGGTAAGGATGGGTCAAAGGTGGAGAGAAGGATGGAGCCTGCCTGTGGACTGCAGCGGGTCATTCCCCACTGCTGTGACTGAGTCCAAGACACAGAATCTCTCACGTGAACCTTTGTGATACTTAGAGTTCCCCAGAAGAAGCTTGCTCCTACCCCCAGCCCAGTCTCCATGGAAGGGCCAGAGCTGTTTTTAATAATCAGATCATATCATGCTTCTGCTTAAAATCCTCCAGTGGCTGCCCATGGCAATGAAAACAAAAGGGCCACTCTATACTATGGCCTAGGAGACCTCCCACAGTGTGGTCACTGCTTCTGCTTCTGCTGACCACACATCCCCCACAATCCAGTCCCAGGTCAGCCTGCGCTTTAGCTTCTCTCCCTCTGTCCCTCCCTCCCTCCTTCCCTCCCTCCCTGCCTTCTTTCCTTCTTTCTCTCCCTCCCTCCCCTTTTTGTCTCTCTGCCTACCTTTCTCCCTTCCCTCCCCTCCCCTTTCCTCCCCTCCCCATCCCTCCTCTTTCATCTTTTTCTTTATAACAGCTTTATTGAGATATCATTCACATACCCTACCGTATCACCTATGTAAAGTACGCAATTCAATGATTTTTAGTATATTTAGAGTTGTGCAACTAGCACCACAATAAATTTTAGAACATTTTCATCACTCTGAAAAGAAACTCTGTACCCATTAACATCCCTCTTATTTACCATATTTACCCAACCCTCCCCAACCGCAAGCCCTAGGTTACCACTAATCTATTTTCTATCTTTATAGATTTGCTTATTCGTATATTCCTTCTAAATGCGATAATACCATATACAGGCTTTTGTGCCTGGGTTCTCTTACTTAGCATAGTATTTCTGAGGCTCATTCATACTGTAGCATATATCAGAATTTTATTCATTTGGCTGAATAATATTCCATTGTATGGGTGTTCCACATTTTGTTTATCTGTTCCTCAATTGATGGACATTTGGATTTTTTCCATGTTTTGCCTTTTATGAGTGATGTTGCTATGAACAGTTGTGTGTAAGTTTTTGGGTAGACATATGTCTTCAATTCTCTTGGGTAAACACCTAGGATTAGAACTGCTGGATCCTGTGATAACTCTATGGTTAACATTTTGAGGACTGACAGACTCTTTTCCAGAGTGGTTGAACCATTTTACATTCCCACTAGCAATACAGAATATCAGGGTTCCAATTCCTCATCAACAATTATTATTTGTCTTTTTTAAAACAGTCATTCTAGTGGGTGTGAAATGGCATCTCATTGTGGTTTTTGTTTGAATTTCCCTCATGTTGTGCATCTCTTGTTGTGCTTATTGAACATTTTGTGTATTCTCAAAATATTTATTCAGATCCTTAACCCATTTTTTTCTTCTTTTTTTTTTTTTTTATTTTTGAGACAGAGTCTTGCTCTGTTGCCAGGCTGGAATGCAGTGGCCCAATCTTGGCTCACTGCAACCTCTGCTTCCTGGGATCTCGCCTTTCTCCTGCCTCAGCCTCCCGAGTAGCTGGGACTATAGCTGCCCACTACCACGCCCAGTGAATTTTTGTATTTTTTGTAGAGGTGGGGTTTCACTATGTTGGCCAGGCTGGTCTTGAACCTGACCTCAAGTGATCCACCTAGCTCGGCCTCCCAAAGTGCATGGATTACAGGTATGAGCCATCGTGCCTGGCCTATTGACCCATTTTTAAATCGGGTTGTCTTCTTTTTGTTATTGAGTCATGAGAGTTCTTTATATATCGTGGAGACTAGACCCTTATCAGACATATGATTTGCAAGTATTTTCTCCCATTCTGTGGATTGTCCTTTCACTTTTGATGGTGTCCACTGATGCAAACATTTCTAATTTTTATTAGTCCAATTTATCCATTTTTTCTTCTCTTGTGTATGTTTTTGATGTCATACCTAATAAGGCTTTGCCTAACCCAAGGTGATGGAGACTTACTCCTATATTTTCTACTGAGAATTTCATAATTTTAGTTCTCACATGGAGGTCTATGATTTGTTTTGAGTTAATGTGTGAATATGATATGAGATAAGGGTCCAACTTCGTTTTTTTACATGTGGATATCCAATTGTCCCAGATCCTTTTGTGAAAGACTATTCTTTACCCCATTGAATTTTCTGGGCATTCTTAGTCACACCACTTTCTATTCCCCCATTTAAACAATGTAATAGACTACATGAGAATAGACGGTATCAAAGTATAGTTAACCATGGACTCTGAAGCCAGACCTGCTGTACTGAACCTCCACAGTGTGACCACTTACTAGCTATGTGGCCTTTGGCAAATTACTTCACTTCTCTGTGCCTCAGTTTTTATACCTGAATATTATGTTCTTCATAGAGCTATTGTAAATATTAAATGGGTTTAAAAAAAAATTAAATGAGTTGGTATATGTAAGGGACTTAAGATCAGGCATGGTGGCTCATGCCTGTAATCCTAGCACTCTGGGAGGCTGAGGCAGGGGGATCACTTGAGCTCAGGAGTTCGAAACCAGCCTGGACAACATGGCAAAACCCCATCTCTACAAAAAATACAAAAATTAGCCAGGCTTGGTGGTGGTATGCGCCTGTAGTCTCAACGACTCAGGAGGCTGAGGTGGGAGGATTGCTTGAGCCCCGGAGGTGGAGGTTGCAGTGAGTGGAGATCATGCCATGACACTCCAGCCTGAGCGACAGAGCCAAATCCTGTCTCAAAAATAAATAAATAAATAAAGCTAAAAAGCACTTAAAACAGTGCCTGGCAGGTGATAAAGACCTTGTAAGTATTTTGCTATACGACTTCTGCAAAAAATTTTTGCTCACAATTTCTGCCATTGTGAAGAAAATAATGTTTTATGAGTCTGAATCACAAGGTATGATTTATTTCTTACTGACCATGTTTGTATCGGTAGATTGCTACAATAATGCCACATAACGATCATAAAAATCTTGGTGGCGCACAGCATGAGGCATTTATTTCTCTCTCTCTTTTTGTTTTTTTTTTTTTGACAGTCTCGCTCTGTCACCAGGCTGGAGTGCAGTGGCGTGATCTCAGCTCACTGCAACCTCTGCCACCCGGGTTCAAGCGATTCTCCTGCCTCAGTCTCCTGAGTAACTGAGACTACAGCTGTGTGCCACCACACCTGGCTAATTTTTTTGTTTTTTTAGTAGAGACAGGGTTTCACCGTGTTGGCCAGGATGGTCTCCATCTCTTGGCCTTGTGATCTGCCCGCCTCGGCCTCCCAAAGTGTGAGGCATTTATTTCCCATGAGTTTGGGGGTGGCTGGGCAGCTCTGCTGATCTCATCTGGGCTCACTCACTCCTATGTGGATCAGCTGATAATCAGCTAATCTAGGCTGGGCTTGGCCAAGCAGGTCTGCTTCAAGCTTCAGGCCTTGCCAAGCTTAGCTCCTCACCACTGGACTTGGGTCTGCCCCACATGTCTTCCATTTGGGCCTAGGCTAAAGGATAGCAGCTTCCTGAGGGAAGCTCTTCTTATCATAATGTTAAAGGCACAAAAGGGCAAACCTAATCCTCTAAGTACATTTGAAGTCTCTGCTTGTCTCCTGTCTGCTAACATCCTATTGGCTGAATGACAAGGTCAGAAAAGTTCACTCCCACAGTCTCACTGATCAAAGCCAGTCACACGACTGAGCCCAACATCAGTTAGAAACAAAACAACAATCTGTTGAGCAATAATCTAATAGCCCTAGTCAAAAGAGTTTGAGAAGCATTGCGCTAAAGCAGGAGTCAGCAAACTACTGCCTGCAGGGCAAGTCGGACCCACCACTTTTTTTTAATATAAAGTTTTATTGAAACCCAGCCTTGCCTGTTTATTTATGTATGACTGTTTTTGTGATACAACGGCAGGATTGAGCAGTTGCAATAGAGACCCTATGACCTGCAAGGCCTAAAATATTTACTACCTAGTCCTTTATAGGAAAAGTTTGCCCACCTCTGTTTTTTTTTTTTTTTTTTTTTGATTTTTTTTGGTTTTTTTTTTTGAGACTGAGTCTTGCTCTGTTGCCCAGGCTGGAGTGCAATGGCGTGATCTTGGCTCACTACAAGGTGCCTCACTGGTTCAAGCACTTCTCCTGCCTCAGCCTCCCCAGTAGCTGGGATTACAGGTTCCCACCACCACACCCAGCTAATTTTTGTATTTTTAGGTTTCGTCATGTTGACCAGGCTGGACTCGAACTCCTGACCTCAGGTGATCCACCCGCCTAAGCGTCCCAAAGTGCTGGGATTACAGGCGCGAACCACAGCACCTGGCCTACCCCTGCTCTTAAGAAGGAAAAGTTTAGGAATTGATGAGAATTCAGCATCAAATCAGATCAAATAATCAATGAGCTCCTTCTATAACGCAGACACTAGTGAATGCTGATCAGTGAGTATTTGATTTAATTTGATGCTCTCCGCTCATCCCTGCAGAGAAATGAGTGCTTCCCAGTTTGCAATAATCACTTGTGTGGTAAGAGAGAACCCCATTCTGGTCTGGCACTTGGGTCTGTATCAAAGCCTCGTCATTGTAATTCATATGCTGACTTTCCTATTCTTGTCCTGTAAGGAGTTAAATATTGTGAGCTTTGGTTAAAAGACATGCTACTGGCCAGGCACAGTGGCTCACACCTGTAATCCCAACACTTTGGGAGGTTGAAGTGGATTGCTTGAGCTCAAGAGTTCCAGACCAGCCTGGGCAACATGAAGAAACCCTGTCCCTACGAAAAAAGAAAAAAAAAAAAAATTAACCGGGCATGGTTGCACATGCCTGTAGTCCCAGCTACTTGGGAGGCTGAGGTGGGAGGATCACTTGAGCCCGGAAGTTGTGGCTGCAGTGAGCAAGCAGTGACTGCGCCACTACACTTCAGCCCCAGCAACAGAGTGAGACTCTGTCTCAAAAATAAATAAATAAATAAATAATAAACCGTATACTACCTTTGAAATAATGATGCTTAAGGTTTAAAAAAAAAAAAAAACTGAAAGAAAATTATACAATCATCCAAATAAAACAAGATTTTTGAAACTTTATTGGACTACAACCCTCCAAAAACTATAATCTTAGGTTGAAATCCAATATAGAAAACTGATCTAAGTGGAATTGCTAAGGTTCACTGGTAGGTGGGAGGGGACTTGGGCTCAGGGCCACATCCATTAAGCAAGCTCCCCCATGCCACACCCACGGTCCTCTCAGAAGTCCCAGAAACTAGGACATGCCAGGGATCCTCGGAAATTAATTTTGCCTTTGTGGGTTTTCTAATGTCCAGAGGACAACTTTGGTATACAAACAAACACACAAACAAACAAAAAATTACTTTGCAACCACTTTTTCCCCAAGCAATATTTGACTTATTGGAGTAACAAATTTAGAATCCTAGGTTTTCCTTCAAGCTTTTAAGTCACTTTTAGAAATCTTTTTGGGCTATTTCTAGAGAAAATTTTACTAGCCTGTTTTATGGGAGGCTTTGCTTAAGGGTTGGTTCCACTCAGACTTAATGAAACAACTGTAAGGGTTTTAAACTGCATTTGTAAATTGATTTGATTTGTGTTTCAGTGATACTTAACAGTTACAGCCCCTACCATGGGCAGACACTGTCCTAAACTGGCCGGGCACGGTGGCTCACATGTGTAATCCCAGTACTCTGGGAGGCTGAGGTGGGCAGATTACCTGAGGTCAGGAGTTCGAGACCAGCCTGGCCAACATGGTAAAACCCTGTCTCTACTAAAAATACAAAAATTAGCCGGGCATGGTGGTGCAGGCTGTCATCCCAGCTACTAGGGAGGCTAAGGCAGGAGAACTGCTTGAACCTGGGAGGTGGAGGTTGCAGTGAGCTGAGATCACACCACTGCAGCCTGGGTGACAGAGCTAGACTCCATCTAAAAAAAAAAAAAAAGTTTACACCATTAACTCCTTTAATTCTCATATCAATTCTAGTGAATATCTTATATTATTATCATCTCCATTTCATATACAGGGAAACTGAGGTATACAGAAGAATTCTCACAGTCATATAGCTAATAATATGTGGACTACTTTTTGAACTAGCTGTCATTGAAAAGCGAATCAAATATATTAAATTTATAAACACAGTTAAAAACCCTTCAAGTTGTTTAATTAACTAAGTCTGAGTGGAACCAACCTTTAAGCAAAGCCTCCAATAAAACAGATTGTGCCCCAGATTCCAGGTTTGCGTGCTTACCTTTTATGTTAAGAAGCTGACTACAAATTAACTGAAAAGAAAAAACCCTGACTTCTTAGTCATTTTTGTAAAACTAATATTATACTTACAAAAAAAGCATAAAAGGTTTAAATTATTTTATATTCCAAAACTTACTTTTTATTTTTATTTTTGCATGTGTGTATATTTCAGCTGTTTAATACTTTTTATAGAAACAGGGTCTTGCTATGTTGCTCAGGCTGGTCTCCAACTCCTGGCCTCAGGCAATCTTCCCACCTTGGCCTACCAAAGTGTTGGGTTTATAGGCATGAGCCACCCCACTTGGTCTACAGATTCTTTTGTAAATCTCTTGCAAAAATTTCTTGACTGGGTGCGGTGGCTCATGCCTGTAATCCCAGCACTTTGGGAGGCCAAGGTGGGTAGATCACGAGGTCAGGAAATTGAGACCATCCTGGCTAACACAGTGAAACCCTGTCTCTATTAAAAAAAAAAAAAAAAAAATTAGCCCAGCGTGGTGGCGGGTGCCTGTAGTCTCAGCTACTCGGGAGGCTGAAGCAGGAGAATGGCGTGAACCCGGGAGGTGGAGCTTGCAGTGAGCCGAGTTCACGCCACTGCACTCCAGCCTGGGTGACAGAGTGAGACTCCGTCTCAAAAAAAAAAAAACCAAAAAAAACAACCTTTTAATATAGCAAGTTGTTCTTCAATAAGCCAAATTCATTTAAACATTTAAGTGCTTAAAATATCAAACATATGGATTATTTTCAAATTTTATGTATATTTTTAAAAGACTTAACACTATAGATTTGACATACTCCATCACCTTTATATTTAATTCTAAATCTTCCCTGGGTTGAAGACATTTGGCCATTACAGAAATTCCCATGTCCTCCCATGCTGGGAAGGAGTGTGTCGAGGGGAGTGAGCAATGGAGTTGGTGCTGCTGAATGTCTGATAAGAACTGAAAATTGGCCGGGCGCGGTGGCTCAAGCCTGTAATCCCAGCACTTTGGGAGGCCGAGATGGGCGGATCACGAGGTCAGGAGATCGAGACCATCCTGGCTAACACGGTGAAACCCCGTCTCTACTAAGAAATACAAAAACTAGCCGGGCGAGGTGGCGGGCGCCTGTAGTCCCAGCTACTCGGGAGGTTGAGGCCGGAGAATGGCGTGAACCCGGGAGGCGGAGCTTGCAGTGAGCTGAGATCCGGCCACTGCACTCCAGCCTGGGCTACAGAGCGAGACTCCGTCTCAAAAAAAAAAAAAAAAAAAAAAAAGAACTGAAAATTAACCATTGCATTTGGCCAAGTGGAGGTCATAGGGACCTTGACAAGAGCTGGTGTTGATGGTTTGATGAAATGAAGGTGTAAATAAAAAGAATACAAGAGAGAAGAAGAGGAGAGGATAAGGAGGCAAGTCTTTTTCCTGTTAAAGGAGCTGGAAACTGGGACAATAGCTGGAGGGAGATGTGGGGTCAAGGAAGATTTTTTTTTTTTGAGACAGAGTCTTGCTCTGTCACCCAGGCTGGAGCGCAGTGGTGTGAACTCAGCTCACTGCAACCTCCGCCTTCCAGGTTCCAGCAATTCTCCTGCCTCAGCCTCCCAAGTAGCTGGGATTACAGGCACCCGCAACCACACCAGGCTAATTTTTTGTATTTTTAGTAGAGATGCGGTTTCACTATGTTGGTCAGGCTGGTCTCGAACTCCTGATCTTGAGTGATCCACCAGCCTTGGCCTCCCAAAGTGCTGGGATTACAGGCGTGAGCCGCTGCACCTGGCCCCAGGAAAGATTTTTTTAATGGAATATATTATAAATAAGTTGATAGGATGGGAAAGGATGAATTCAGGAGAAAAGAGGCAAGTGACATTCCTGGGTAGGCAGAAGAGTTGGAGTCTACCCTCCAAGTGAAGGAACCCACCTTGGAAAGGCACAGGAACCGTTCGACCATGGTCACTGGAGGGAAAGGAGAATAGAAGGACACAGGAACTGCTGGATGTGCTGGAAGGGGTGCAAGTTTCTTCTGATTGCTCCTGTTTTCTCCAGAAAATAGGAAGTGAGGTTCTCAGTGCAGCACGTTGGGGAAGGATGTATTGATTGTTTGAGGAAAGGGAAAGCATGAGATCATCCTTTGGGAAAGTGGGAGAGTAATAGGATCGGGGAAATGTAATGGGATTATCCATTAGCCTGAAGGGCCGTTGGTATATGAAGACTATCTGAAGCCTTGGAACTGGATGAGAGCACTAGGGAGTGAGTTTGGACAGAGGAGAGGACAGGGTTGAGGATGGAGCCTGGCTGGCAGAGCTCGCCGTAGAGCCAAAACAATTAGATCTGTATGCAACATTATTTAATCCAGCAAACCACAGGGATTAGAGGGAATTCCCACTTCTCCAAACTTAGTTAATAATTGATCACTCTCTTACCAGTCGGATCAAGTTCAATGGTTTACTTTCTGGACCAGGAAATACTTTCGTGATACATTTTCCCCCACACAAATGGATGTCTGGTGCCTGCTGCCTTCCAAGTATATTACTTATATTTCCTGAAAGTTAGAGCAACAAGGGACTTCAAATGCTATTATCAGTTAGGGCTGCAAAGCCAAACACAGCTGTAGGCTTTCAGAACCAATGAACACATCAGGTTTCATTAGAAACTGGAGAAGCCATGGCTTCTGGTGATAAGTATCATTGGGGCAATATACTGAAATGTCAATATCTGCACAAGGGAGCTAATTAAAAATAGGCAAGCCATTTGCTCATAAATGTTCTGGTTTTTCCTTCTGATACCAAGTACTTTCCAGTTGCTTCCAGCAGACCTCTTCCTCAGGTCCATCATCCCACCTCATTCCAATCCTGTCTGTGCAGATACTCAGTTCACTTCACCATCTTTTCTTGGTCAAAGGTCTCAGTCTAGACCAAGGTTTCTCAGTGTCAGCACTACTGACATTTTGGGCTGGATAATTCTTAGTTGTGGGGCTGTCCTGTGCATTGCATTGTAAGATATTTAGCAGCATCTCTGGCTTCTACCCACTAGATACCAGTAGCACTTCTCCCTCCCCAGGTTTGACAATCAGAAATATCTCCTGACATTGCCAAATGTCCCCTGAGGAGCAAATTTGACCCTGGTGGAGGACCATTCGTCTAACTATTAGACTTAGCAACACTGGGACCCACAGGTCTAACCCAAGTTAGAGCTTCCTATGGAATCTCCCATGGTAACCCTGACAGTATAAATGAAGTCTGGTAGACCAGGGCAGGAGATGACAACTTCAGAAGTGAGAAATTAGACACTTTGCTTCTGCATAGAATGGGCAATTAACTAGCTAATCCCATTTAAACAAAAAAAGGAGAAGAACTTGTCACATTTTCAACCTTCTCACCAATTGCTGTGAAGATTCTCAGGAGATGATAATTAGTTGCCAACAACATGAAAGATAAAATACATAGAATGTTAGAATTGGGAAAATGCACAGGGAAATATAAAGAGGGGAAGAAGGAAGGAAGGAAGAAAGGGAGAGAGGGAAGAAAAAAGGAAAGGAGGAAGGGAGAGAGGTACAGGAGAGAGGAAAGGAAGGAAGGAAGAAGGAAAGAAGGAAGGAAGGGAGGGAGATCGAGGGAAGGAAAGAAAGAAATGGCACAGAACCGAAATGCAAAGTCAGAGTTCAACTATACCAAGTCTTAATCTATGATAGCAAAATGATGTCTGCATTCAAATCCAAGTCACCGGGGCCAGGCGTGGTAGCTCATGCCTGTAATCCCAGCACTTTGGTAGGCCAAGTCGGGCAGATCACTTGAGGTCAGGAGTTTGAGACCAACCTGGTCAACATGGTGAAACCTATCTCTACTAAAGATACAAAAATTAGCTGGGCAAGGTGGTACACGCCTGTAATCCCAGCTACTGGAGACGCCGAGGCACGGGAATTGTTGAACCCGAGAGGCAGAGATTGCAGTGAGCCAAGATCATGCCACTGCACTCAAAAAAAAAAAAAAAAAAAATCTAAGTCATCCAACTCTCCATTGCCTACAGCCTTAAGAACAAACACCTTAGCCTGGCATCCCAGGCCCTAAACAATCTAACCCCCACAGACCTGCTCCCACTACTTACTTGAATCTTCACCCTATTCCATCTGCTCCACTTATATCTCCACAGACACCTGGATCATCGCTACTCCTAAATCTTTACACATGCACGTGCTCCATCCAACCTTGCTTGAAGGTTAAGAATTCTTTCCAATGCTTAACCTTCAAGACTGTCATCAGTTCCCTCCTCCTTCATTCACTCACCCACTTTAGCACAATGAGGGGCTGAAGCCAGGGTAGAGGGTAACAGCTAACAGCTCTACAGCACTTACCGTGGACCAGACACTGCTCTAGGCAAGCTTCGTTTTGGATGTCAAAGGGGATTTTGTTTCCAGGGCTGCCCACTGTGCTACCCACGGCTATCCCAATGAAGCAGAAGCAGACCTACTGGGTCCTGCCAGTGTCTGCCATTGTGATATTGGCAACCCTTAGTCTTCCTGAGCGAAGTGCAAGGATAGAGAGCCCAGCCCAGGGAGAGGTGGGCAGAAAGCAGCCTCTGTGGCTGGGCATGGTGGCTCACGCCTGTAATCCCAGCACTTTGGGAGGCTGAGATGGGCGAATCACCTGAGGTCAGCCTGGCCAACATGGTGAAACCCTGTCTACTAAAAATACAAAATGCTTGCATGGGATGATGGCACTCAGCCCCAGCTACTCATGAGGCTGAGGTAGGAGAATCACTGGACACCCAGGGAGGCAGAGGTTGCAGGAACTGAGATGGCCATCACACCCAGCCTGGTAACAGGAGCGACCACCTCAAAAAAAAAAAAAAAAAAAAAAGCCGGGCACGGTGGCTCACGCCTGTTAATCCCAACACTTTGGGAGGCCGAGGCAGGCGGGTCACGAGGTCAGGAGATCGAGACCATCCTGGCTAACACGGTGAAACCCTGTCTCTACTAAAAATACAAAAAAAATTAGCCAGGCGTGGCGGAGTGCGCCTATAGTCCCAGTTGTTGGGGAGGCTGAGGCAGGAGAATGGCGTGAACCTGGGAGGCGGAGCTTGCAGTGAGCCGAGATCGCACCACTGCACTCCAGTCTGGGTGACTGTGGGAGACTCTGTCTTAAAAAAAAAAAAAAGAAAGAAAAAGAAAGTGGCCTCTGTGATTCTGCTGGGGGTGGGGGTTAGGACAGGGGCGGGGTGCAGGGAGCTGAGCTGCTCAAGTAGCAGGGTGTGGGGGAAGGGTTTGTCAGCCTCCAGTGACCTTTGGGTTGTAGAGGAAGCAGATTTTTGCTGCTCCTGCTCAAGGCTTCCTGAAGGCGGGGCTCCTGTTCTCTGCTGTTCTTTGGCCTTCCTCTGGGCACAGGCTTAGCCAAGGTGCTTACATGCCGGCTCCTTGATTCACCCTCTGAACCTTTGATTTCACGGTAACTTCATTTCCCCGACGTGGAATCCAGCTCTCTGAAGAGCTAGGCCAAGACCTCACCGTGTGAACTTCTGTAGTTTCTGGCTTCAATAGCCAAATTCACTTTGAATCTAAAATTGCTTTTCTGAATTTAGAATAGTCTCTTTGTCACCTCCTTTCTTATTTTCTGTTTTCTCCTTGTCTCCTTGGAGTCTGCTCAGTTATCAAGGAACCACAGTGCTACTTTCAGAAATGTTCTCAGGTCCAGTGCTGGGTGCCCTGGGTGATCGCAGCCAGGTCCCAGGCTCTTCCCGAAACAAACACCAAACCCCAACCCATGAGGGGAATTGTGTTCCTCTTAGGAAGGATCCTGGGCTGCTTGGGGTGTCTGTGACTGAAGCCTGTCTTGTCCAGTTCTCTCATTCTGGAAGAACAAGAGTAAGAAACATTCACTGGAAGACTGTGGAGGTTTAAGTAATGGGAAACGAGTGGCTCTCATGAAACTATACTTCTATGGTCTCAGTTCCTGGCCTTCATCTTCCCTGCTCCCCCAACTAAGCTGTCCCCTCCGCTGCCTTCCCCAGACCCCATCAGAATGGTGTTGGAAAGTGGAATAGCCAGTGGCTGGGAAGGAGGCTTTGGATTTTGGCAGTCCTGCCTTTAACGCCCAGCACCATCACTTGGGTTACCCAGTTTCCCCATCCGTAAAATGGGGACGATGATCGCTATTCCAGCGATTTGCTTGGAGGGTTGAATGAAACAATGGAGGTGTAAAGAGAACTTTTTATGTATCAGAATTCCTCTTAGGAGGGTAGAGCTGTCTTTGCTGAGAAAATACTTTGCAAAGTTCAAGTAGGAACCGAGATCCTTCTGGCCGGAGGTGGGTGGGAACGCTCCCAACAAGACAAAGGGAGGATTTTGTTTGCAGCTCTAGGGAGGAAGTGGGGGGCCAGGAGAGGGCGGAAGCGCAGGGCTCCAGGAATGACCCCTCCCCGTGGATACCGTGCTCCCATCCCCGCCCTCCACCAAAATCTTGAATCAGGTTTACTGAATTCATGGGACACGTGAAGTAATGAGGAAAGCAGAGAGGGGCTGAGTTGTGTCTCTGGGGAGCTGTGGAACAAAACCATGGTAGCATTTCAGAATGAGAGGGGATGGAGGCAAAGGACAGCTAAGGACAAAAGACACAGGCCCCCGGGCTGGGTGCGGTGGCTCACGCCTGCAATCCCAGCACTTTGGGAGGCCGAGGCAGGTGGATCACGAGACCAGGAGTTCAAGACCAGCCTGGCCAACGTGGTGAAACACCGTCTCTACTAAAAATACAAAAATTAGCTGGGTGTGGTGGCAGGCACCTGTAATCCCAGCTACTTGAGAGGCTGAAACAGAGAATTGCTTGAACCCAGGAGGCAGAGGTTGTATGTAGTGAGCTGAGATCATGCCGTTGCACTCCAGCCTGGGCAACAGAGCGAGACTCTGTCTCAAAAAAAAAAAAAAAAGATGCAGGCACCCTCCTAAGAAGGGATTGGACTATCAAGGGCAGTGAATCTGAGAGGTCGGGCACCAGCCACAACCTGCTTATGCAGTATCATTAGCCCCTGCTTCGTGCCTTCCTGGGTCTTTCCTTCTTGACCTTCCATCTGGGTAGACATTGCTTCCTTCAGGAAGCCTTCTCTGATTTTCCAAATGTGGGTAATAACTGTACATTCTGAGCCCCCTTGTTCATTCTCATCCTGGAGATGTCACCCTGAGTTACAATTGCTCGTTTGGATGCCTGGTCTCTCCTACCAGACTATACACTCCATGGAGTGTACATCTTTTACACCACTGTGTTCCCAAACCTGGCATAGCACCTTGCACATCTTAGGTTTTCAATAAAATACATGTTCAGCAAATGACAGTCTAATAGAAAAAGCCCAGTCTTTGGTGTTCTGTAAAAGCTGGGTTCAGATCCTGACTCTGTCACTTAAAAGCTGTGTAACTCTGGGCATATTACTTAACCTCTCTGAGCCTCACCATCTCTGTAAACAAGTGTAAGGTACAGGGTCAGTGTGAGGACTCAATGGGAGGAAATGTGGAAAGTGTGGTGCCTGGCCACAGTCAGCGCTCAGCAGAGGGTGGGTCCTCAACTCTGTCTCCTATATTTAACACATCTATTCCATCCACGTGTCCCCACCAACTCAAGGTCCTCAGCACCTTATGAAACCTCCTACTTGTTACCTTACTTCACACTGTCCTCTCAGATGTATTAAGCTCTTCCTTTGTACCAGATACTGCTCTAAACTAGGCGTCAGCAGACTACAGCCTGTGAACTGAATCTAGCCCCACACCTGTTTTTGTATATAACGTCCATGAGCTAAGAAAGGTTTTTACATTTTTAAATGGTTAGGAAAAAACTAGAAATAATATTTCATGCCACATAAAAATTATTTGAAATTCAAATTTTAGTGCCCATAAATAAACTTTTTTTTTTTTTTTTTTTTTTTTTTTTCCTGAGACAGCTTCTCACTCTGTTGCCTAGGCTGGCGTGTAGTGATGTGATCATGGCTCACTGCAGCCTCAACATCCTGGGCTTAAGCCATCCCCTCACCTCAGCCTCCTGAGTAGCTGGTACTACCTGTGCGCCACCATACCAGGCTAATTTTAAACTTATTTTGCAGAGATGGGGTTTAGCTATATTGCCTAGGCTGGTCTTGAACTCCTGGGCTGAAGTGATCCTCCTGCCTCTACCTCCTGAAGTGCTGAGATTCTAGGCCTGAGCCCTGCACTTGGCCATAAATAAACTTTTATTGATACATAGCCATACAAATTATTTTTCATATTATCCATGGCTGCTTGTCTGTTTGGGCTGCTATAATAAAATAGCACCTTATAAACAACAGACATTTATGTCACACAGTTCTGGGAGTAGGAAAGCCCAGGATCAAGGCCCCGGCAGATTCAGTGTAGGGTGAGGGCTTTCTAGTTCATAGAAAATTCATTTCTACTTCATTTCTAGATGATACCTTCTCCCTGTGTCCTCACATAATGGGAGAGGCTAGGGCCTCTCTTACAAGGGCATTAGTCCCAGTCATGAAGGCTTTACCTTCATAGCCTAATCCCCTCCCCAAAGCCCCATCTCCTGATGTTATCACCTTGCGGGTTAGGATTTCAACATGCGAATTTGGGGGGACACAATTTCAGACCATATCCTCTGCCCCGCTTTTTCTTTTTTTGAGGCAGAGTCTTGCTCTGTCACCCAAGCCGGAGGGCAGTGGTGCGATCTTGGCTCACTGCAACCTCGCCTTCTGGGTTCAAACAATTCTCCTGCCTCAGCCTCCCAAGTAGCTGGGATTACAGGCGTGCACCACCACGCTTGGCTGATTTTTATATTTTTAGTAGAGATGGAGTTTCTCCATGTTGGCCAGGCTGTTCTCAAACTCTTGACCTCAGGTGATCCGCCTGCCTCGGCCTCCCACAGTGCTGGGATTACAGGTATGAGCCACCACACCCGGCCCATAGCTTCTACTTTTGGACTACAATGGCAGAGTTGAGCAGTTGTTGCAGAGGCCATATGGCCCACAAAGCCAAAAATACTTACCATCTGGCCCTTTTTAGAAAACGTTTTCCAACCCCTGTTCTAGGCAGTGCCCACATTGATGATTCTCAAGTCGTCATAAGCCATGTGAAGTCAGCCCCAGTACTCCTCATTCTACAGTGGAGAAGCCCGAGGTGGAAAGAGGTTAAGTCCCACGGCCATGGTAACACACTGGTAGACGGTAGAGTTGGGACCAAGCTCCTATTGCCTCTGAAAGAGGAGGTCACTGCTCAGGAGGCTGGGGACAACCCTAGACAGCCTCCATGCTGTGCTGGGGAGTCTGGCCTGGAAGGTTCTTGATCAGGGGAGTGACGTAATAAAGTGAACCTCTAAGGTGACCACTATGGTCACTGACTTGCAGGAGAGAGGGGGGTGGTAGAAGTGGGATAGAGGAGGGACTAAGAATTGGAATTTTGGAGCTAAGCTTCCTGGTTTGGGTTGCAGCCAGCCACTGATCTCTGTCACCTTGGACAAATTAATTAGTGTCTCTCTGCCTAACTTCCTTCACTCTACAAAGAAGATAATAATAGAATCTAGATTCTACCTTATGGGGTTGTTGGAAAGATTAGAACAGTTCTGTCTTATTTATCTGACTTTGAGCACAGAAAGGCCATCAATCAGTGTTAGCTATGGTTATGCCTGTTATTCATCCCAAAGGGAATGTATATACATATATATATATGTATTTTAGATGGAGTCTTGCCCTGTTGCCTAGACTGCAGGCTGGAGTGCAATGGCGTGATCTCGGCTCACCACAACCTCCACCTCCTGGGTTCAAGCAATTCTCCTGCCTCAGCCTCCTACGCCGGCTAATTTTTTTTTTTTTTTTTTTTTTGTATTTTTAGTAGAGACGAGGTTTCACCATGTTGGCCAGGCTGGTCTCGAACTCCTCACCTCAGGCAATCTGCCCACCTAGGCCTCCCAAAGTACTGGGATTACAGGTGTAAACTACCACGCCTGGCTTCATCCCAATAGGAATCTACTGCTCCCTCCGTTCCAGGTGCCATTCCAAGCAATCAGGATGCAAAAAGGAAGAAAGAAAAATGAACCAGGTCTGATTCCTGCTCCTAAAGAGCACACAGTCCATTATGAGGGACAGAGGAGTACATGAGTACCTGGGGAGTCGTGTGACAAGTACCAGGGTGGGCTGTGGCAGGGAGCAGAGAGAGGAAACACCTTGTTCTTCTCCCTTCTGTGGCTCAGGTTCTACTCCTTCCTGAGCACACCAGGCATCCTGTTGGGTTTGCCCTAGGCCTCTTCTTCCCAGGCTCTAGAGCCAGCCTGAATGGGGAATAACACGGGCACAGGCAGTTTTCCAGCGCCCTGGCTCAAGGCTGTGTCTGGAAGACTGTACAGTACATATCAGTTGGAAGTAGAAGGACCCTGGGAGAACATGGGCAGGGGAATAGCTTGGTCACTTCCACTTACCAAATAGCAAAACAACAAATTCACGGCAAGGGATGTTGATGCCAAAAACCCGTCAGGTTCCAGCCTGGAAGCTTGTATTTGTCATACGAGTGTGCCCTTGAGGTGCAACAAGAATCCACAGCAGTTGTGATCATAAAATGTGCCAGCAGCTCCTGCCTGCCTTGGTTTTTATTTTTATTTTTTGAGATGGAGTTGTGCTCTATTGCCAAGGCTGGAGTGCAGTGGTGCCATCTCAGCTCATAGCAGTCTCCGCCTCTTGGGTTCAAGCAATTCTCCTGCCTCAGCCTCTCCAGTAGCTGGGACTACAGGCACCTGCCACCATGCTTGGCTAATTTTTTTTTTGTATTTTTGGTAGAGGCGGGGTTTCGCCATGTTGGCCAGGCTGGTCTCAAACTCCTGACCTCAGGTGATCCGCCCACCTCGGCCTCCCAAAGTGCTGGGATTACAGGCATGAGCCGCCATATGCGGCCAGTATTTTTTTTTTAAACTACCATTAATCAGTGTTTGGTTTGCCATTTACAAGTGTGTATTTGTATGTATGCATATGCAGCTATGCATGGAAGAAAGACCGGAAAGATACACGGGTGACATTCGACTGGGGCAGCAGTGAGGCAATTGGGGAGTAGAAGGGAAAAGTGGACACTGTTTGTCAGCATCCACTAAATGAATGTTTCACCCCAAATCCTCATGCCTGTCCTTCCTCCTTGAGTAAAGTACTTCAAGTATATACATATTTCAAAAGCTCCCCCAAGTAATTCTGAAATATGTTCTTCCCTTTCACTCCACGTCTCATGTCTAATTTATCCACATCAAATGTTAACAGTAGTTATATCTGAGTATTGGGATTTTAACGATTTTAAATATTCTTCTTCTTCTTCTTCTTTTTTTTTTTTTTTTTTTTTTTTTGCTTTGCTGGTGTTTGAAAATTCTACCATGGCTAGATGTGGTGGTGCATGCCTATAGTCCCAGCTACTCAGGAGGCTGAGCAGGGAGGATCGCTTGAGGCTAGGAATTCTGGGCTAAAGTGTGCTATGCCAATCGGATGTCCACACTAAGTTCAGCATCAATATGGTAATCTCCTAGGAGCAGAGGACCACCAGGTTGCCTAAGGAGGGGTGAATCGGACCAGGTCAGAAACAGAGCCGGTCAAAACTCCCATGCTGATCAGTAGTGGGATAGTGTCGGTGAATAGCCACTGCACTCCAGCCTGGGCAACATAGCAAGACCCTGTCTCTAAAAAAATAAAAATAAATTCTACCATGAACATGTAAACTAGTATAATAGTTAAGTGTGTTGGTTCTAGAACCAAACTACCTGAGTTTAAACCTAACAGTGGCAGGTCACTGTACCTCAGTGATGTCATCTGTAAAAGGAGAAAAATAATAGCAGCTATCTAATTGGGTTGTTGTGAGAAGTAAATTACAACACAGATACAGCTCTTAAAATAATGCCTGGTACATGTGATGCTTAGTATGAGTTACTCCTTACTATTAAAATATAAGGAAAATTAGCTAAACATTTTAAAATTTAAGAACATTTTGAGCTGGGTGTGGTGGCACATGTCTGTAATTCCAGCACTTTGGGAGGCTGAGGTGGGTAGATCACTTGAGGTCAGGAGCTCGAAAAATACTGCCTCTACTACAAATACAAAAGTTAGTTGGGCATGGTGGTGTGTGCCTGTAATCCTAGCTACTCGGGAGGCTAAGCCAGGAGAATCGCTTGAACCTGGGGGGCTTCAGTGAGCTGAGAACCTTGAATCGCTTGAATGTGGGGGGCTGCAGTAAGCCGAGATCGCACCACTGCATTCTAGCCTGAGCGACAGAGCCAGACTCTGTCTCAAAAAACGAACAAACAAAAAAGAACATTTGGAGAAAAGGAGGCCAGGTGCGGTGGCTCATGTCTGTAATCCCAACACTTTGAGAGGCCCAGGCAGGCAGATCACGAGGTCAGGAGTTCAAGACCAGCCCGACCAACACGGTGAAACCCTGTCTCTACTAAAAATACAAAAATGAGCCAGGCGTGGTGGTGCACGCCTGTAATCCCAGCTACTCAGGAGGCTGAGGCAGGAGAATCACTTGAACCTGGGAGGCAGAGGTTGCAGTGAGCCAAGATCGCATGCCATTGCACTCCAGCCTGGGCAACAGAGCAAGACTCCCTCTCAAAAAAAAAAAAGAAGAAGAAGAAAAAGAACCCATGATCTTGGCATGCCTTTGGATCTTATCTGAACTGGATGGCAAGCCCAAGCCCTACTCTTCCCCATCTGTGAAGTGGGAAAACAATAGGCTCTACCTGGTTCTGTTGTGGGGATCAGATGGGAGGGGAAGAGATGGGAAACGGTTCTGAAAACATAAAGTGAAATTTTATAGTGAGGAGTGCTTATTGTAATTAGGAAGAGGATTACGCAGCATTGAAAAAAAAAAAAAAGGCCAGGCGTGGTGACTCATGCCTGTAATCCCAGCACTTTGGGAGGCCGAGGCGGACAGATCACTTGAAGTCAGTAGTTCAAGACCAGCCTGGCCAACATGGAGAAACCCTGTAAAAATACAAAAATTAGCCAGGCGTGGTGGCACATGCTTGTAATCCCAGCCACTCAGGAGGCTGAGGCAGGAGAATCTCTTGAACCAGGAGACGGAGGTTGCAGTGAGCTGAGATCGAGACACTGCACTCCAGCCTGGGCAACTGCACAAGACTCCATCTCAAAAACAAAAACAAAAACATAAAAACACGCACCAGCAACCAACTGCAAAGGCTGGTGGCAACAGGAAGGGGACGCTGGGCTTCCTCTTCCTGCTCTCTGGTTCCAGCCCAGAAACTACACCCTGGCTGGAGAGAAAAGATTGAACCTTACTGAAAGGCACACCAGCCATTCCTTTTTCTGTCAAACATCAAACGGTATCTGCTTTGTATACTCATTTCTCTTCCTTTCTTTCCATTCATTTTTGCCTTTGGTGTTTTTGTTTGTTTGTTTGTTTGTTTGTTTGTAATATTATTTCTTAGCAAGTTACAGGCAACCCAAAAGCTAATACTCAGTGAACACTTATTAGGTGCCCATTATAGACCTGAATGTTTGTGTCTCCCAGCTGCCAAATCATATGTTGAAATCGTAACCCCCAATGTAATGGCATTAGGAGCTGGGACCCTTGGGAGGTGATTAGGTCCTGAGAATGGAGCCTTCATGAGCAGGATTAATGCCCCTATAAAAGGGATCCCAGAGAGCTCTATCTGCTCTCTGCCATATGAGGATACAATGAGAATACAGCCATCTACGAAACAGGAAGCAACACTCACCATTCATGGGATCTGACGGTGTCTTGATCTTGGATTTTCCAGCGCCTGGAACTGTGAGAAATAAAGGTCTGTTGTTTCAGCCACTCAGTCCGTGGTCTTTGTTATGGCAGCCCAAACTGACTAAGAGAGTGCCAGGCATCATTCTCAGACTACATGTAGTAACTCATTTATCTTCTAAGCAACTCTAGGAGATAAATAACTTTTTATTATTTTAATTTTACAGGGTAGGAAACTGAGGCATAGAGAGGTTAAATAACTTGTGCAGTCTGTAGGTGGTAGATCTAAGGCTCAAATCCCAGCAGTGTGACTGCAAACTCCTGATGCTCTTAACCACGAAGACAATTAGAGAGCGCAGGCTCCAGGAAGCCCACTGTACAGCAATCCCTAAAATCTCAACGACCTACCCTGTGCAAAGGATTTGCTAAGACTGGAATGCGGGGGCCATATCTGCCCACTGCCCTCAGCCCTGAGACCCCTCTTTTGGGTTTACCAGTCCTGGAGGAGCCAGAAGGGAAGTCCAGGTAGTCTGAGTCCACCGTCTGTCCTGCTCCCCATGACCTTAAACTGTCTCCCAAAGAGCACACATTGGTAAAGCATTTTCAGGAACAAATGCTGAAGAAGGGTGTTGCTATTCTTAGAGACTTTGCCTTCAGAATCAGTTTCTACCCCATGCTTCCAGAAATTGATGAGGATGACTGTAAACACTCCAGAAGCAACTTGCCAATGATGCTGTGTTTCAGGGAGAAGGACTGGCCCTTGTTGCTAGGGAAGCAGCTGAGATCCTGTGATGCCAGGTGATGTCTGCTGTGCTGACAGTTCCTGGGATCCGTTCCTCCAGGATGTTGGACAGCATATGTTCTGAAGGTGGCCTCTCCTCTTACACCGCATGATGTAACCCTCTAATCTTCAGGCTTAAATGGGTTGTAGATTTTCTAGGGTGACTATTTCCTGTGTTCTAAGATCACAGGTGGTGACAGCATTCTGTGGACAGCATTTATGTGAAAGCTGCTTATATGGGTCAGGACATGCTTAGTGGCAAGTAATAGAAAATACAACCCAAGGCCGGGCACAGTGGCTCACGCCTGTAATTCCAGCACCTTGGGAGGCCGAGGCGGGCAGATCATCTGAGGTTGGGAGTTCAAGACCAGCCTGACCAACATGGAGAAACCCTGTCTCTACTGAAAATACAAAATTAGCTGGGCATGGTGGTGCATGCCTGTAATCCCAGCTACTCAGGAGGCTGAGGCAAGAGAATCACTTGAACCCGGGAGGCAGAGGTTGCAGTGAGCCAATATCATGCCATTGCACTCCAGCCTGGGCAACAAGAGTGAAACTCCGTCTCAAAAACAAAAAAACAAAAAAGAAAAAAGAAAATACAGCCCCAAATGGCATAAACAATAAAGGAGAGTATACTGGCTCATGTAGCTGAATAGTCTCTGGATAGATTTCAGGTGAGGATGGATGGATGCAGTGACTCAACCATGTCACAAAACACCTGGCTTTCTTTTTAACTCTTTTCTCTGCTTTCCATGTCAAGTTCATCTTAAGGCTGGTTTATCTCAAAGGAGCAAGAGGGCTACCAGAAGCCCCAGGGAGCATGCTTCCTTGCTCATCTCTAGCAGAAGAAGCAGCGTCTCCTCCAGATTGTTAAATGAAAGTCCTGGGCCTCTGATTGCATCATCTAAGGTCACAGGACCACCCCTGAACCAGTCCCTGCAGCCATGGCACCAAGTGAACCATAACTGGTTGAAGTCAATCAAGACCTACCCCTGGCCTGGAAATCAAGTACTTTATCCACCGAAGTATACTGTTTCTTTGATTTCTGACATGGAATTTTCTGGAGTCATTAAAAATACCAAATATAATTTAATGGAGCAATAAAGTAAATGGCAACTACATTTTTCCAATTGCTCAAGTCAAAATCTTGGAATCAGGCCGGGCATGGTGGCTCACACCTGTAATCCCAACACTTTGGGAGGCTGAGGCAGGTGGATCACCTGACGTCAGGATTTCAAGACCAGCCTGGTCAAGGTGGTGAACTCCCAAGTATTTTGTATTTTGTAAAAATACAAAAATTAGCCAAGAGTGGCGGTGCATGCCTATAATCCCAGCTATTTGGGAGGCTGAGGCAGGAGGATCACTTGAACCCCAGAGGCAGAGGTGCAGTGAGCTGAGATCGCGCCTGGACAACAAAAGTGAAACTCTGTCTCAAAAAAAAAAAAAAAAAAAAAAAAAAAATCTTGAAATCATTCTTGACTCCTTTATTTCTCACATTCCTCTCCCATATCCAACCTATCATCAACATCAATTAGCTCTATGACAAATATATCTAGAATCTGACCCCTTCTCACTTAACCACTACTATCTCTTATCTACAGAGAAGCCAAAGTAATCCTTTTAAATAGTAAGTCATATCATGTCACTTCTAAGCTCAAAGGCCCTCAGTGACTCTCATATCAATCCAAAGAAAAGCAAAAAGCAAGGCTGTTCATGCTCTCGCCTGTTACCTGTCCACTCTCATCTCCTGCTACTCTTGTCTCACTCACTCTGCTTCAGCCAGTTTGGCTTCTTGCTAGATCCCCCAAAATATCAAGAATGCCCCTGCCTTAAGGCCTTTGTATGTGCTGTTCTCTTGGCCTGAATGCCTTTCATTCCAATATCAGCTTGGCTCATCCCCTTTGTTCAAAAATGACATTATCAGAAAGACCCTGCATGGCCAGTCAGCGTGAAAACACACCCAGCCAATCTTTAAGTCTCATACCTTGCTTTATTTTTCATAGCACTTACCATACCTAAAATATTTAAGTATTTGTATACATGTCATTTTTCTCCCCTCCTGAATGAAAGTTCCATGATAGCAAAGTTATTCACTAGTACAGCCCCAGTATCTAGAACAGTGAAGGCATTCAATATATAGTTAGTGAAAGTGAATGAAAGCTTTAGAACAAATAATATGCAACAGAGGAAATAGCTAACAACAGATGAAAAAAAAGTTCAGGTATTCCAATAAGCAAAGAAATACAAATTAAAATACAGCCAAGACAATATTTTTGCCTATTAAGTTGGCAAGAATTATCAAATAATAAATCCATTGCAGTTGTTAAGTATTGAAATGGGTATTTTCATGTAATATTGGTGACCAGTCTGATTAATTCATTTAAGAGATATTTATTGGGTACCTACTATACACACTGTGCAATTTGCCAATATGTACTCTGATGTGTCATAAGGCCCAGAATCTCTGTATTAGTCAGGAAAGACTAGGTTACTAGTGGCAACAAATTAACCCCAGAATCCCAGTAGTGTACTATAACAAGAGTTCCAACATACCCACCTCAGGCTGGTGAAGAGGGAAGGTTGTTCTGTGTCACTCAGGGACTCTACCATCTGGAATGTCATTGGTCATCCTTGCAGAAAATAGGAGAGATTGGCAAATCATGCGTAGGCTTTCCACAGCCACATCCAGGAAATTCACACCTCACTTCCGTTCACACTTCATTGTCCAGAGCTATTCATATGGTCCTACCCAATGGCAAGGAGGCTGAGAACTGAAGCCTCCTTTCTGCCATGCCCAAAAGGAGCAGAGAAACACAGATGTTGGTAAATATTAATAACGTCTGCTAACGTCCTTGACCAAGAAATCTTACCACTCTGCTCAAATAACCTAAAGTACATAAAAGGCCTCCTTAAGGAAAATATTTATTTATTATTATTTTATTATTTTATATTATTATATTATTATTTTAGTAATTATTTTGATAGCCTAAAAGAATCTTATTGGATAATGAGGAAATGGGTAATGGAATTATAGTTTATCCATATACCTTAAATTATTGTGCGGTCATAAAAATAGTAGTTAATGAAGAATCTATATATGGAAAAATCATTTTAATAAAAGAGTAAGTAAAAATTAGGAAACAAATAAAATGGGTATTATGATCATAACACCATAAAAATATACCTAATTTTAAAAAGTCTGAGGAAATACACTGAAATGTTTTCATTCAACAAATAACCTGCTAGGCACTAGGCTGCAGATTCAAAGATTAAATACACTGTCTTTGTCCTAGAGGTGCTACAGTCTTAAAAGAATATCCAAAATGAGCCAAAAGAAATTCTTGCCTAAACCCAGAACAGTTTTTCTAATAATTTTATGGTTGTGCATAAGGATAGACTTTCATGTCATCATGATTTGAATCACTCAGAGAATGAGAAGCAGAGAATCATCATTCATTCCACAGACAGTCATCGAACATGTCCCAAGTAGGCTAAGTGGGTCACAGAGTTGATCAAGACACCATACCATGCTCACTGACCCCAGAAGGCTTAGAGTCTCGCTGGAATCCCACATGTCAAACAGGCTGGTCCTTGCTGGCCTCAGCTTCTGGCCTGATGAACTCCTTTACACAATGCTCTGTATCAGACCTATGAAAGTTCCTGGTGCCTAAAACAGTTCCTGGCACATAGTTGGGTGTCCAATAAATTCTGGTCTTTCCCCCAAACCAACTCTACCTATAGGCTTTTCTTTTTTTTTTTTTTTTGAGACGGAGTCTCGCTCTGTCGCCCAGGCTGGAGTGCAGTGGCGCGATCTCGGCTCACTGCAAGCTCCACCTCCCGGGTTCACGCCATTCTCCCGCCTCAGCCTCCGAGTAGCTGGGACTACAGGCGCCCACCACCACGCCCGGCTAGTTTTTTGTATTTTTAGTAGAGACGGGGTTTCACCATGTTAGCCAGGATGGTCTCGATCTCCTGACCTCGTGATCCACCCGCCTCGGCCTCCCAAAGTGCTGGGATTACAGGCTTGAGCCACCGCGCCCGGCCCCTATAGGCTTTTCATTTCAGTTGATGGTATCTACATCCTTCAATGCTCAGGTCAAAAATACGGAGTCATTCTCAACACCTCTCTTTCTCTCACACCCTGCAAATCTTTCAGAAAATCTTATAGCTCCCACCTTCTGAAATATATCACAGAATCAGACCACTTCTCACTCCTCCACTGCCACTGCCATCTTTCGCCATTAGTGCCGCGACCTCCTAACTGGTCTCCGGGCTTCTCCCCTGGCCCCTGCATTCTGTTCTCCATATAGTAGGCATGGAGAGCTGTTTAAATCCTAAGTCTGATCCCACCACTCCTCTGCTGAACTCTACTCAAACAACTCAGCTTAAAGAGTCAAATTCAGAGTTCTCACAATGTCGTTTATGGTCTCTCTCTGGAGTCTCAGCTTTGTTAGATGCAAGTTAGTAGCTGTTAGTAGCAACATGGTATAACACCACCTTTGAAATCCAGAATTGGAATTCAGAGATAATGTGACCTCCCCCCATGCACAATTTTTAAGAGTCATATCTAAAATACAAAGCAGAAATAAAAAGAAAGCCCACAATAAAAGATGCATTTTAATACATAAACATTCAGGCACAACTACAGTAGAAGACAAAAACATCTCCACGAATTTCACAAGCACCCACTATCAGATGGCACCACCCCATTGAAAACCACTGCCCTTTACCATCTGGTCTGCCTTCCTCTCTCTAAACACAACACCAGCCCTCAGGCACTTCACTCACTCTGCTCCAGCCACACCTGCTTCCCTGCTGTTTTGGACCAGCAAGTCACCTTCCTGTCTGGAGTCTTTGCAATTGCGGGATTCCCTCAGGGAGTCACGTGGCTCACTCCCTCCACCTTCAGGTCTTTGCTCAAACATTCTTTTCTCAGAGAAGCCTTCCCTGACCACTGTCTTTAAAATAACAGCCTTCCTCTCCCCAGACAACACTCCCTCTCACCCCTCCCTGCTTATTTTTCTACATACGCTTACTGTCTGACATACTAGATATTTTATTTATATGATGTTGTCTGTGTCCACTCCATGAGGTCACTGATTTTTCCTGTTTATCTTCTACTATATCCCCATTATGTAAATGGGTGCTTGGCACAAAGTGAGTGTTCAATAAATATCTGTTGAATGAATGAAAACAGTGAACAAGGGATATGAATTGAGTGAATGAACGAATTGCTACAGACACCCAGCAATCGTGGCATTAGTCCTGAATGCCTGTCCTCTGCTCCTCTGTACCTCACTCCTTGCCAAACTTGTTCTGTCCCACATGCTTGTTGCCTTCCGCTGTATACATTCTTCATTTCCCAACTTGAAGCTTGACTTGGCTTCTTCCAACGTTGACTTCACATCTGGATTATGAATTTTGTCTCACTCCCAGGCATGATGAAATTGTGACAGCTTCCTAGCAACACCCATCTTGACCTCCTTCCTGCCTTCTATCCTGTGTCGCTCCCCTCCCCGCTTTTCAACACTCCATAGCTTTATCCACACATGTACTTGCCCTAATATGCCTGTCAAAATCCTCCTAGTTCTTCAAGGATAGATTCAAATGCCCCCTCCTTGCTCAATGAGGCCTGATCCACCATCCTGAAGTCAGTCTCATACCTCTAAGGCCTCTGAAGTATTTGTAACTCTTACGGCCCTCATCACAGCCTTTGCTGCATAAAATCTTTGTTTGCTCATCTTATCCCTTCCACTGGAGTTTAAATTGTTTAAAGGCAGGGAGTAAGTCTTACTTATCTCTTGCGTTTCCCATGGTATATGAAACATGGTCAATAAGTATTAAATGAGATAATTTCTATAAACTTCTTAGTACAGTTCTTAGCATATAGTGAATGATCAATCCATACTGACTGCTCATACCAGTTCACACACAAGGAAGGCAGAGTCAGTTCCACTCCAGATGAGAGCCATACCACGTGAGGTTAGCTAGGTGAGTTTGAGAGCCTGTGACATGTGCAGGTCCTTACTTTTCACTGCCTATGTCTCTTCCTATCTGTAGCAGGTGCCCCATGTTTCCTGGACCCACCTGAGTGCCCCTGAAGCTGTAGGCAGTTCCTGGCACAGACAGATTGATGGTTTTTATCCCAAGTGCCTGCGCAGGCCTTTTTTCTACGTCTGGTACAGAAGCTTGCTAGGCAACCCATAAGTGCAACCCATAGTTGAGGGAGAGGTTGCTCAATGTTCCTGGGGCCAACTCTCAACCAATTTGGATGGAGTTGTTGGAAAAATGCCCCAGTCTCCCTGGCTTCTAGAGGGACAATTCTGAAGCATGTTCCACATCGTTTCTCAGACAGTCTGCACTGGAACTGAGTCCTTGTTGCTCCTGACAGTAATCTGCTTTCAGCTTTTCTCTTTCCCTAACTTACTTCTCCTACTTCCTTACTTGTGCCTTCTGGGATCACTTCCCAAAACTCAAGTCTTGCTTGGGAGGGAGCTATTGTCACTCAACCTTCCCGAAGAAACGAAGAAACGGCAGTCTAGCCCCTTAGGCTGACAAAGTCCTACATGCCTCCCATCATGACACACCTTTCCTGTGGTCTGTCATCACCAGCTCCCTGGCACCAGATATGTCAATGATTGGGGTGGTGGGGAGGAGACAGGAATTCTTGGGTTATTGGCAGAGGCAAAGAATTGGGGGTGATGGGTGGGGTACATGTGGAGTTTAATCCTGTGTTTGCTGCTACCCTTACAGAAATTATCCCCCAAGGAAATGGTTGCAGTAACCCACCATTTAACAACAAAGGCCTACTCTCACTCCCAGATATGATTGCTTAGACTTCATAAGGAAGAATACTACCTTATGAAGACCACAATGCTATGAAGACACAAAGGACTCACCGGTTTGTGGCTCAGTTTTCTTGGTGCTGTATAAGTTCATCAAAGAGGTTGTCACGTGTTCACCAAAGCCCATTTGCTCTTCTCACTGGGCATATAACTACACTATATCCTTCAGCCTCCTTTGCATTAGGTGTGATCATGTCTGAATTCTAGCCAGTGGAATGTGAATAGAGCTGATGTCCACCACTTCTAGGCCTCGACATTAAAAACCTCCATGGATAATCCTCCATGTCCTTAGTGATCCGCTGCCTGGAAGCAAAAGACTCCATGCCCTAGGGAATGGCAGACACAAGGTGGCAGTAGCCTGAAGCCCTGAATCACCATGTGGAAGATGCCTGCAGTGAATTGACTGTGAGAAGAAATAACTTTTATTGGGTTAAGCTACTGAAATTTCAGGGTTAGTCATAGTATCTGGTGTCATGTCAACCAATACAAAAATTGGTACCAAGAAGTGGTGTGCTGCAATAAAAAAAAACTAAAGTAATATGGCATTGGCTTAGCAGTGGGGTGGTAGTTGGTGAGAAAAGTAATATAAGAAGCTGGAAAAAGGAAACTTAATTTGTAAAGTGGCGAGACATGTAGTAAAGTATTTCCTTCGATGGCAGATAGCATCCTACTAAGCCTGTAGTTCTAGAGAAAGTGGTTGGAAAGAATAAGAGTAATAGGATAGATAGATGTTTCCCAGGGCAGGGACAAGGGTGAGTTGAGTGAGGTACCTAGGATACAAAAGTCAGGAGGCAGTCTCTTTACCACCCTGTTTTTAGCTAGACATTACAAGACAGATGAAATTTATAGGAAAGATCGGTTTTCTTTTTTTTTTTTTTTTTTCTGAGACGGAGTCTCGCTCTGTTGCCCAGGCTGGAGTGCAGTGGCCGGATCTCAGCTCACTGCAAGCTCTGCCTCCCGGGTTTACGCCATTCTCCTGCCTCAGCCTCCCGAGTAGCTGGGACTACAGGCGCCCGCCACCTCGCCCGGCTAGTTTTTTGTATTTTTAGTAGAGACGGGGTTTCACCATGTTAGCCAGGATGGTCTCGATCTCCTGACCTTGTGATCCGCCCGTCTCGGCCTCCCAAAGTGCTGGGATTACAGGCTTGAGCCACCGCGCCCGGCCGAAAGATCGGTTTTCAAACAGAAGTGAAAGAGTCTAGAGAGAGCCCAGAAACACAGGGCCTCAAGGGTTATAAAGGCCCACCACTTCTGGACCTCAAAGAGCAACAAAATATTATTGAAACACAAAGGCCCTTTATGACTAACATGTATTAAGACTATTAAATATCTGATTAAGAATGTGAACTTCCCATCTGTCTTAGTCCATTCTGGCTGCTATAACAAATTACCATAGACCAGACAGCTAGAAAACAACAGAAATTTATTTCTCATAGTTCAAGAGGCTGGAAGTTTGAGATATGAGTGCCAGCATGGTCAGGGGCTGGAGAAGGTTCTCTTCTGGGTTACAGATTTCCATCTTTTCACAGTATTCTCACACCACAGAAAGAGAATGAGAAAGCTCTCTGGGGCCTCTTTTATAAGGGCCTCATGAAAAGAATGAACTTATCCCGCTCAGGAGGGTCCTATCCTCATGACCTAATCACCCCTTCAAGGCTCCACTTCCTAATTCTATCACCTTAGGGGTTAAAATTTCAACATATGAATTTTGGGGGACATATTTAGTCTTTTGCACCATCCGTGCCTATTATTTCAGAAAGCTCAAGCTAGCTGCCGTTAACTCAAGAGAGGGAACCAAGACTCCATGCCCTAGGGCATGGCAGAACTCAAGATGGCAGTAGCCTGAGGCTCTGAATTACCATGTGGAAGATACCTGCACTGGACTGACTATAAATGATGTCTAGGAAAGAACTTTGGGCATGATCATTACTTATGGAACTGTCCCCCAAAGTCTTAATTCATTCCAGCATTAACTCAAAAGTCCGAGTCCAAAGTCTCATCTGAGACAAGGCAAGTCACTTCTGCCTGTGAGACCGTGAAATCAAAAACAAGTTAGTTACTCCCAAGATACAATGGGGGTACAGGCATTGGGGAAATGTTCCCATTCCAAATTGGAGAAATTGGCTAAAACAAAGGAGCCACACGCCCCATGCAAGTCTGAAACCCAGCCAGGCAGCCATTAAATCTTAAAGCTCCAAAATCTCCTTTGACTCTGTGTCTCACATCCAGGGCACACTGATGCAAGAGATGAGCTCCCAAGGCCTTGTACAGCTCTGCCCCTGTGGCTCTGCAGGGTACAACTCCTGTGGCTGCTTTCAAGGGCTGGCATTGAGTGCCTGTAACTTTTCCAGGTACACAGTGCAAGCTGTTGATGGATCTACCATTCTGGGGTCTAGAGGACAGTGGCCCTCTTCTCATAGCTCCACTAGGCACTGCCCCAGTGAGGACTCTGTTGGAGATCCAACCCGACATTTGCCTTCCACACTGCCCTAACAGAGGTTCTCCATGACATCTCTGCTCCTGCAGCAGACTTCTGCCTGGACATTCAGGCATTTCCATACATCCTCTGAAATCTAGGCAGAGGTTCCCAAACCTCAATTCTTGACTTCTGTGTACCCATATGCCCAACACCATGTGGAAGCCATGAGGGCTTGGGGCTTGCACCCTCTGAAGCAATGATCTGAGCTGAACCTTGTCCCCTTTTAGCCACAGCTGGAACTGGAGTGGCTGGGATGGAGGGTGCCATGTCCCAAGGCTGCACACAGCAGCAAGGCCCCGGACTGGCCCACAAAACTATGTTTTCCTCCTAGGCTTCTGGGCCTGTGATGGGAGGGGCTGCCATGCAGATCTCTGACATGCCCTGGAGCCATTCTCTTCATTGCCTTGCCTATTAACATCTGGTTCCTCATTACTTATGCAAATTTCTGCAGCCGGTTTTAATTCCTCCTTAGAAAATGGGTTTTTTTTTTTTCTACCATGTGGTCAGGCTGCAAATTTTCCAAATCTTTTTGCTCTGCTTCCCTTTTAAATGTAAGTTCTAGTTTCAAGCCATCTCTTTGTGAATGCATGTGACTGATCACTTTAAGAATCAGCCAGGTTACCTCTTGAATGCTTTTCTGCTTGGAAATTTCTTCCACCAGGTGGAGGTTGCAGTGAGCCAAAACTGTGCCATTGCACTCCAGCCTGGGCCACAAGAGCAAAACTCCATCTAAAAAAAAAAATTTTATTCCACCAGATACCCTAAATCATCTCTCTCAAGTTCAAAGTTTCACAGATCTCTAGGGCAGAGGCAAAATACCAACAGTCTTTTTACTAAAGCACAGCAAGAGTAACCTTTACTTCAGTTCCCAGTAAATTCCTCATCTCCATCTGAGATTACCTCAGCCTGGACTTCGTTGTCCATATCATTATCAGCATTTTGCTCAAAACCATTCAACAAGTCTCTAGGAAGTTCCAAACTTTCCCACATCTTCCTGTCTTCTTTTGAGCCCTCCCAACTGTTCCAACCTCTGCCTGTTACCCAGTTCCAAAGTCACTTCCACATTTTCAGGTTATCTTTATAACAGGACCCCACTCCTGGTACCAATTCTCTGTATTCATTCGTTCTCACACTCCTATAAAGATACTACCCAAGACTGGGTAATTTATAAAGAAAGGAGGTTTAATTGACTCACAGTTGCACATGGCTGGAGAGGACTCAAGAAACTTACAACTATGGTGGAAGGGAAAAGGGAAGCAAGGCACATCTTACATGATGGCAGGAGAGAGAGAGAGAGAGCAAGAGAAGCTGCCACTTTTAAATCATCAGATCTCATGAGAACTCCCTCCCTATCATGAGAACAGCGTGCAGGAAACCAAACCCATGATCCAATCACCTCTCACCAGGTTGCTCCCTTGACACGTGGGAATTACAATTGAAGATGAGATTTGGGTGGATACACACATCCAACCCATTATATATACTTTTTTCTGGTGAGAGGCTTCATTACCCACCTGCCTGATTCTCAAAGGTACCCTAATTAAAGAAATTTGGAGTCCCATTTGATTTTACTCTCTCGTTATCTAACATATATGACTCTACCAGAGCATGGGATCTCATCCCCTTCTCCTTTTAGGATAGCATTTATGATGGTTAATTTTGTGTGTCAACTGGGCCATGGGGTGCCCAGACTTTGATCAAACATTATTCTGGGTCTTGTGTCTGGGTGAGGGTATCTCTAGATGAGATTAATACTCAAACCAGTAGAATGAGTAAAGCAGATTGCCCTCCCTAATGTGGATGAGACTCATGCAATCAACTGAGGACCTGAATTGAACAAAAAGACTGAGTAAGAAGGAACTTTTTCTGTCTGACTGCTTGAGCTGGAATCAGCTTTTTCTGACCTTGAATTGAAATTTACACCACCAGTTCTCCTGACTCTCAGGCCTTTGGACTGGCCTAGAACTACACGAATGGTTCTCTTGGATCTCCAACTTCCCAACTGTGGATCTTGGGACTTCTGAGCCTTCATAATTGCATGAGCCAATTCCTTATAATAACTTTATATCTATATTTGTCTACCTATTATTTATTGTCATCTATCTATCCTATTGGTTGTTTTTCTAGAGAATTCTGACTAATAAACCATTCTTCATTAATTATTTTCTCTGTGTTCTCTTTCTCTCTCTCTGTCTTCTCTCTCTCTCTATATATATATCTCTATCTTTATAACTTAATATATAGCTTTATAACTTTATATCTTATAAAGATATATAATGTTTATAACTTTATAACTTTATAAAGTTATAAAAGTTTTATCTTTATAACTTCAATCTCTCTTCTTGTATCTTTTTGTTATTCCAAAATGTGCCCTGGTCTCCCTAAATCTTAAAGAATCTTTCCTGAGATCCTACTTCTCCCTTAAACTATCATCTCTTCATTCATTCAGCAAGAATTGAGTGTCTACTCCATGTCACCCAATGAAAATATAGAGGTAAAAAAATAGGTAAGGTCTCTGTCTTATGGAATTTTATTTTTAGAAGGAGAAGATATAAAGAAATATAAGTTAAGAATGCTAGGGCTGGGCACAGTGGCTCACACCTGTAATCCCAGCACTTTGGGAGGCCAAGGTGGGCAGAACAAGACCAGGAGGTCGAGGTCAGGCGATTGAGACCAGCCTGACCAATATGATGAAACCTCGTCTCTACTAAAAATACAAAAATTAGCTGGGCGTGGTAGCATGCACCTGTAATCCCAGCTACTCGGGAGGCTGAGACAGGAGAATCGCTTGAACCCTGGAGGCGGAGGTTGTAGTGAGCTGAGATCATGGTATTGCACTCCAGCCTGGGCAACAAGAGAGAAACTCCATCTCAAAATATATATATATATATGCTTTGAGTTGCATGAAGCCATCCTAGCCAAGGCTTAAACTTTTCTCACATGACATAAAGTGCAAAGGTGGGTGGTTTCTGGCAGCAATTGCCATCAGGGACCCAGGCTCTTTCTCTATTTTTGCTCTGTTATCTGTGCATCTTGACTTTATGCCATAACTTTTGTCACTCATGGTCACAAGAAGGTCACAGCAGTCAAGGTAGAAAGAAGGAAACAAGAGAACAACAGTGTCTTCCTCCTTTGCAAGGAAAGCAAAAGTCTTCATCAAAACATACCAGAAGACTGACTTTCTTCTGTTTCATTGGCAGGAGGGATACCAGGAAAGTCAGCATCTGATATTCCTGCATCTGCTGCTGGAAGCAGCAGTTAAGAAGAAGGCTGGGCTGGGCATGGTGGCTCAGGCCTGTAATCCCAGCACTTTGGGAGGCTGAAATGGGTGGATTACTTGAGCTCAGGAGTTCAAGATCAGCCTGGGCAACATGGCAAAACTCTGTCTCTACTAAAAATACAGAAATCAAAAATTAGCTGGGTGTGGTGGCATGTACTGTAGTCTCAGCTACTTAGGAGGTTGAGGTGGCAGGGTGGTATGAACCCAGGAGGCAGAGGTTGCAATGAGCTGAGATCATGCCATTGCAGTCCAGCCTGGAAAAAAAAAATAAAGAAGAAGGCTGATAGCTCAGGTACAGTGTCCTCCTAAACACATAAACAAAAAAATTTAATACAATAACTTTAAAAAATAGTCAGTGCATAACTCCCCACTTGCTAAGTGTGAACTCTACAAAATGGCAACCTTTGAAAGAGTTCAGTATTGAAATGGAGGAAAAAAGTGGAGAACCTGACAAACACAACCAGAGCCAGGTGCTCAAGGTCAACATCAACAGTCACAAATCAAATGATAAATCACAAACCTTTGGTGCAATGTGATGACAATGGCACTTTGCCTCTGTTGTCCTTATCCCTAGAACCCATAACTCCAGTATAATCATGAAAGAACCATCAGACAAATCTCAGTTGAGAGATACTCTGCAAAATACCTTACTTCTACTCCTGAAAACTGTCAAGGTCACCAGAAACACGGTCAGAGCCAAGAGGAGCCTAAGAAGGCATGGTGTGCACCCTGGATGGGATCCTGGAGCAGAGAAAGGACAGGTGAAAACTAAGGAAATCTGAATAAAGTATGGTTCAGTTACCATAACACAGAGCTATTGGTTCATTAATCATGACAAATGTACTATACTCATGTAAGATGCTAATAATAAAGGAGAATGGGTGTGGGGGGAAGGGGACCTATGGGAACTCTGTATACTATCTTCCAAAATTTTCTGTAAATCTAAAACTATTCTAAAAAGTAAAGTTTATTTTTTTAAAAAAAACGTTAGGGCTATGAAATAAATAAAATGGTGATAAGAGAGGGAAGGCCATGAGAGCTTCTTTAGATGGGATGATCAGAGAAAATCTCTGAGGAGGGCATGTTTATGCTGAGATGTAAGGGCTTCAAATAAGTTGGACATGGGAAGGGCTGGGTAAAGAAACAGAGGCAGAAGGGAGAGCAAACCAAAGGCCAGAAGGAGTTTAAGGGAGAAAGAAGATGCATTGGATAAAGCAAAGCAGACAAAAGGAAAGGCAGTTGGTGAGGTTGGGGAGGTGGGCAAGGCTGGTGCAATCTGCTCTTGCAGGCCAAGAGCAAGGAGTCTATAACCTCCTCTGGTTGGATTGTAGAAGGGCCATGGGGAAAAGAAAGGAATCAGGATGGCTCCTAGGATGTGGCAAGTAATATCATGTGTTCACCGAATTCTATCTTCTCTTCTCACTGGCCACATAGCAAGACTACATTTCCCAGATTCCCTTGCACCTAGATGGGGTCAAGTGAGATTCAGCTGATGAGATTTAGGCAGAAATGCTGTATGCCACTTTCCAGAATCAAACTGAAACTGCTTTTGGAAAGATGATGACAGTGAGAGAAATCTAGCAGGGCTGACTCCATCTTGCTTCTAGCCTCACAAGTTGGCTGTCTTCACTCATTACTGGGCGTAAGTCAAGCTAAACATGAGAAGAATTTAGTTCATGGTTTAACTTTAAAGCAAGGATGGTAATAGTCCTTCCTTAAAACGAATCCCCTCCTTGCTCAGGGACCAAAGCTGCCTTTGTCGAACTAATGAAAGTCCATGAAATTAGGATTATGGTGGTGGCAGCAGGGGGCAGGGGGGTGGTGGAGGGGGGAAGGGGGGGCTGAATTCTCTGAAAATGTAGGCATAGTTTCCATAATTCCTTGCTGCTCAAACATCTGGTTTAGGGCTTCCTGATTCTTGAATCACTCTTTGCTCAATTAAACTCCATTGAATTTAATTTGTCTAAGATCTTTCTTTTAGCAAGCCACTGAGACCCTGGAGTTGTTTGGTGTGACCACATATTCCAACTAATGAGATTTAGACTGAGGAAAGGGAATTTATCTTGGATTTTTTTTCCTATAAAGCCAAACTACTTGAAAGTATAATTTACCCTTACTAAATACTTTCTCAGGTTGTTACCATTTGGTTTCCATCCTTCCCGTTTGACTGAACCTGCTTGTACTAAGGGTGACAGATAAGGTGCCACGAAACACTGGTTCAAAAGTCACCTTGTTACCAGAAAGTCAGCCCGATCCAGACCCCAAGAGAGGGTTCTTGGACCTCATGCAAGGAAGAATTTGGGGCGAGTCCATAAAGTAAAGCAAAAGCAAGTTTATTAAGAAAGTAAAGGAATAAAACGATTGCTACTCCATGGACAGAGCAGCAGCATGGGCTGCTCAACTGAGTATATTTATAGTTATTTCTTAATTATATGCTAAACAAGGGATGAGTTATTGATGAGTTTTCTGGGAAAGGGGCATTGATTTCCCAGAACTGAGGGTTCCTCCCCTTTTTAGATTGTATAAGGTAACTTCCAGATGTTGCCATGGCATTTGTAAACTGTCATGGCGCTGGTCAGAGTGTCTTTTAGTATGTGAATCCATTACAATTAGTGTATAATGAGCAGTGAAGTTGACCATAGGTAACTTTTGTTGCCATCTTGGTTTTGGTGGGTTTTGGCCAACTTCTTTACTGCATCCTGTTTTATCAGCAGGGTCTTTGTGACCTGTATCTTGTGCCAACTTCCTATCTCATCCTGTGACTAAGAATGACTAACCTTCTAGGAATGCAGCCCCATAGGTCTCAGCCTTATTTTACCCAGCCCCTATTCAAGATGGAGTTACTCTGGTTCAAACGCCTCTGACAACCTTCTCTGTAAAAACATCACTGCCTGCCTCAGGAAGGGGTTATTGTTCTCACACCTGAAGGGGTGGCCTGCCCCTCCACACCTGTGGGCGTTTCTCGTTAGATGGAACGAGAGACTTGAGAAAAGAAATGAGACACAGAGACAAAGTATAGAGAAAGAAAAAGTGGGCCCAGGGGACCGGCGCTCAGCATACAGAAGACTCACGCCTGCACCGGTCTCTGAGTTCCGTTAGTATGTATTGATCATTATCTTTATCATCTTAGAAAAACGGAAGTGGCAGGATAATAGGATCGTCGTAGGGAGAAGGTCAGCAGTAAGACATATGAATAAAGATCTCTGTGACATGAATAAGTTTAAGGAAAAGTGCTGTGCCTTGATATGCATATGCAAACATCTCCATAAACCTTTTTAGTGCATAAAGAGCAGCATTGCCACTAGCACGTCCCACCTTTCGCCCTAAGGCGGTTTTCTCCTTTCTCAGTAAACAGAACATACAATCGGGTTTTACACCGAGATACACCGAGATGCACCGAGATGTTCCATTGCCCAGGGAGGGGCAGGAGACATATGCTTTTCTCTATCTCAACTGCCAAGAGGCCTTCTTTCCTCTTGTACTAGTCCTCCTCAGCACAGACCCTTCACGGGTGTCAGGCTGGGGGACGATCAGGTCTTTCCCTTCCCACGAGGCCATACTTCAGCCTATCACATGGGGAGAAACTTTGGACAATACCTAGCTTTCCTAGGCAGAGGTCCCTGTGAACTTCGGCAGTGTATGTGTCCCTGGGTATTTGAGATTAAGAGAATGGTGATGACTTTTAACCAGCAAGCTGCCTTCAGGCACTTGTTTAACAAAGCACATCCTGCACAGCCCAAACTCCGTTAAACCTTGAGTCACCACAGCACATGTCTCTTGCAAGGACAGGGTTGGGGGTAGGGTCACAGATTAACAGCATCTCAAATACAGAACAAAATGGAGTCTCTTATGTCTACTTCTTTCTGTATAGACACAGTAACAGTCTGATCTCTCTTTTTTTCCCCACACACACCTGTGGTTCCATGCCACTAATTACACATTAAATTATACTAAACAAGAGTAGGCACCATTTGTGTGTGCTGAATGGATTCTGTACAACATGAGAGTCATTTGTTTGCTAATACTGGCAACCTACACACCTCTCAGCTGTGTGAACCCCTTGAGGATAAAGAGGGTATTCTTTATAACACTCTGACCACCAACACTAACTTGTGGCTTGTCCTGGATATTTCCTAATAAATGCTGGTGACACAGACCCACCCGCTCACCGACTCGCTCACGAAGCACACACTTGACACATGTTAACCTTCAGGTAAAGTTCTGTTCAACTCCTAGCCGGATTCCTCCAAGAGTTGCAGGGTTCCTCCCATGGATAGGTGTCACGGGAAGGAAAGCAAGGGAAGTTCTGCTGGTTTTTTTGCTTGTTGCTGATGTTATGATATCACTGACGAATGCGAAGGACTGCAGGGAACTTACCACAAAATATGACTATGACTCCGTGGGATAATGAGTGTTTTTCTTGTTGAGACAGGGTCTTGCTCTGTCACCCAAGCTGTAGTATGGTGGCTTGATCAACAGCTCACTGTAGCCTCTACCACCCAGCTATTTTTTTTTTTTTTTTGAGACGAAGTCTCACTCTTGTAGCCCAGACTGGAGTGTAATGGCACAATCTCGGCTCACTGCAACCTCCGCCTCCCAGGTTCAAGAGATTCTCCTGCCTCAGCCTCCCGAGTAGCTGGGATTACAAGCGCCCACCACCATGCCTGGCTAATTTTGGTAGAGATAGGGTTTCACCATGTTGGCCAGGCTGGTCTTGAACTTCTGACCTCAGGTGATCTGCCCGCCTTGGCCTCCCAAAGTGCTGGGATTATAGATGTGAGCCACCATGCCTGGCCTAATTTTTAAATTTTTTGTAGAAACGAGGCCTCCGTACGTTGTCCAGACTGGTTTTGAACTCCTGGACTCAAGCAATCCTCCCACCTCAGCCTCCCAGAGTGCTGGGATTACAGGTGTGAGCCACTGCACTTGGCCAATGAGTATTTTTGAGTTAAAGGCTCTCAAAGGTTAACAGATGCCAGAAGAGACTTTTCCCCTATCTACATAAAGACTGGACAGGCCCGCCAAGGAGAACAACTGTTTTTCCTCCCCACTTCCTGTCTCTCAATCTCTTACTTCTCCAAAGCACGGGCTGAAGTTCCCTTATCTGCCTAAAATCTGGACCTACCAAAGAAGAAAACATTTACCTCCAGTCCCTTCCCTGAGTTTTCATCAACTGAACCCATATCACAGGAAGTCTGCCAAGAAACCTGGACAGACTGTCATCATAAACCATCATCTGCTCTATGGGTCTAATGGACTTTGCCCCAGACTCGTGTATGTTTTTCAAGCCCATTCAATTCCCCTAAAAAAACATTAACCACATCCCTAAAGTAATCCACACTTCCCCATCTCCCTTTCCCCTAAGAAGTAGGGCATATAAGCATCTGTACCTTTTGGGATATTGGGCAAACACTCTGTGATTCTCCCTCTGTACACCATAGTAATAAATTTGTAAAGTCTTTCATCTTATTAATCTGCCTTTTTTTGTGAGCTGAATTTTCAGTGAAACTTCTGAGGGTGAAGGGGAACTTCACTTGGTCCCAACAAATGTAAAACAAGACCGGCCAGGTGCGGTGGCTCATGCCTGTAATCCCAGCACTATGGGAGGCCGAGGTGGGCAGATCGTGAGGTCAGGAGTTTGAGACCAGCCTGACCAACGTGATGAAACCCTGTCTTTACTAAAAATAGAAAAGTTAGCCAGCTGTGGTGGTGCGAGCCTGTAATCCCAGCTACTCAGGAGGCTGAGGCAGGAGAATCGCTTGAACCTGGCAGGCAGAGTTTGCAGTGAGCCGAGGTCATGCCACTGCACTCCAGCCTGGGCGAAAGAGCAAGACTCCGTCTCAAAAAAACAAAACAAAACAAAGCAAAAAAACTAAGACCATGTGAATGGTTCTCAGAAACAGTCAGCAACCAAAGTGAAATGATTTGTTTTTCAACAGTGAATCCTCAAGGCTGTTGTTCATTCATTCACAAATATTTGAGCACCTACTGCATGCTAGGCACTGGGTTAGACGCCGAGGATACAGTAGTGACCGAAATAAACACCATCCTTGCTTTTCCTAATTTCCCAGAGCTGCTATAACAAAGTACCATAAACCGGGTGGCTTAAAACAACAGAAATGTACTGTCTCACAGTTCTGGAGACTAGAAATACAAGATTAAGGTGTTGGCGGTGCCATGCTCCCTCTGAAAGCCATAGGAGAATCTTTCCTGCCTCTTCCTAACTTTTGTTGCTGTTCCTTGTCTTGCAACTATGTAACCCCAGTCTCTGTTCTTTGTCGTCACATGGCATTCTCCCTACATGTCTGCATCTTCACAAGGCTGTCGTGTTTGTTTGTTTGTTTGTTTGTTTCCCTGAGACGGAGTTTCATTCTTGTTGCCCAGGCTGGAGTGCAGTGGTACGATCTTGGCTCACTGCAACCTCTGCCTCCCGGGTTCAAGCGATTCTCCTGCCTCAGCCTCCTTAGTAGCTAAGATTACAGGTGCATGCCACCACGCCCAGCTAATTTTTGTATTTTTAGTAGAGACGGGGTTTCACCATGTTGGTCAGGCTGGTCTCGAACTCTTGACCTCAGGTGATCCACCTGCCTCGGCCTCCCAAAGTGTTGAGATTACGGGCATGAGCCACCGCGCCCAGCAAGGCTGTCTTCTTATAAGGACACCAGTCACATTGGGCTAGGGACCCACTCTTCTGCCGTATGACCTCATCTGAGCTAATTACATTTGCAATGGCCCTACTTCCAACTAAGGTTATGTTCTGAGGTACTACGGGTTAGTATTTTAACATCTTTTTTGGAGGTTGGCATCATCACACAATTAAAGATAAAAATGTCATTAGTAGTAAGTGCTCCAATAGTAACGAGAACAAGAAATTGTAACAGGTGGGCTGGACGTGGTGGCTTGCACTTATAATCCCAGCACTTAGGGAGGCTGAGGCAGGCAGATCTCTTGAGCTTGGGAACTTGAGACCAACCTGGGCAATATGGCGAAATCCTGAGTCTACAGAAAGTACAGAAATTAGCTGGGCATAGTGGAGTGAGCCTGTAGTTCGTGCTACCGAGGCTGAGATGAGAGAATCGCTTGAGCCCAGGAGGCTGAGACTGCAGTGAGCCAAGATCGTGCCACTGCCCTCCAGTCTGGGCGACACAGTGAGACCCTATCTCAAAAAAAAAAAAAAAAAAGAAAAGAAAAGAAAAGAAAAGAAAGAAAAAGGAAGGCTGGGCGTGGTGGCTCACACCTGTAATTCCAACACTTTAGGAGGCCAAGGTGGGAGGATCACGAGGTCAGGAGTTTAAGACCACCCTGACCAACATGGTGAAACCCCATCTCTACTAAAAATACAAAAATTAGCCGGGCGTGGTGGTGGACACCTGTAATCCCAGCTACTCAGGAGGCTGAGGCAGGAGAATCGCTTGAACCCGGGAGGCAGAGGTTGCAGTAAGCTGAGATTGCACCATTGCACTCCAGCCTGGGTGACAGACCGAGACTCTATCTTAAAAAAAAATGAAATCATAACAGGAGAAGCTAAGCCATAATTGAAGGGGATGGTTGGGAAAAGTTTCTCTGAGGAAGGAACACTTAACCTGAAGCCTAGAGCGTTCCTCGGGGGGAGAGCAAAACTGAAGGGGGCCCCAGGCTGAGAAGAAATTTGACAGATGTATGTTAATACATAAGAGACCCTCCACAAAGGTTCTGAGAAAAGCTGAGAAGAAATAGTGTCTCTCTCTGTCTTTGATGATCTTGACGGTCCCACACAGTTACATGCAAGTGGAAAATTCAGTTACTCAGTCTATCAAAGAAGGAAGGTCTGTCTTATTATTAGGTTCTCCTACTACTTAAGTGGTTATTTTGTTTAGTCTTTTTAAGGACCATGTTGAATGAGCCAAATTTCATTTATATTCTTATTCCTTTGGGATCTGGCCAAGGCCGCCAGATTTCTGGATTAGCAAAAATTGATTCAAGTGTAAGATTTCAGTTAGCAGCTGCTGGAATCACTGTGAGTGTTCAGCATGACACTGTTTAGTGAGCAAACCTCCGAAAGTATGCTTTTACATCTACCAGTCCCCTCCCCAACAAGCCTCCAAAACCCAGCTATTCTAAAGGGAGTTAAGACTTCCTAAAGCAGTAGACAAAGAACTGAGTGTCAGCTCCTTGGTTGAGTTCAGATTGCCTCCGACAGCAACTGGGCCACAGTATGTGGCACACATTTTCAGAGCCAGATGGGGACCGGGGGTGGGTTGGTTCCCCCCGGAAAGGCTGTGCTGTGGCTGGGTGGGGTGGGAAGTTAGCCTCCCTTTTCAGGGACAATGTGTCCCACCCTATGCCGGATAGTGACAGATCACAGCTCAGCCTCCCAATTTCACCCACTGGCCTCCGTTTCCCATGTCATCCGAGGTCAGAGAGAGGCCCAGGCCAACAGAGGTGACTCCGCAGCCTTGCAGGAAGCTGAAGCTGTGAGAAGAAGGATATGCTGCTCCATGCACACCCCTGAGGACCTGTCCACGGACGGGCCAGGGCTGCTTCCGGGCCAGCGTCCAGGTCTGCTGCTGAGGGCCAGGTGGTGTTGGAGTTGGCCGACTCTCCCTCCTCCATCACATTTTCCAGGAAGGGGTGGCTAGGGACGGGTGGTAGGTGGGGATATTGTCGGCAATGAATGTTGGTGTTTTTGACCAAGAGCCAAAGTATTGTGTGTTTCTGGGGGTCTGGCAGACTGCCTCCACCCAGGGAGACATGCACAACGAGCTTGCCATCCCAGCCTATAGCACAGTTGTTTGAACTTTGCAGGATAGGATGGGTGTGGGTGTGTGGTTCTCACCATGAGGATCAAGCCTTTTTTTTTTTTTTTTTTTTTTTTCACTCCTCTACATCTTTAAGCAAATGAAGTAAAGGAACTGACCGGTGGACTTGAGGAGTGGAAAGGGGCTGTTTATTACCATTCTTGCCAGGTATTTCCCAGGGTTAGAAGTCAATAGAGAGCTCTTTTCTTTCTTTCGTCCAGTATTTGAGTTTAGGTCTTAACAGAGGCAAGTGGGCATTAATAATAGTTGTCCAGGCCAGGCGCAGTGGCTTACACTTGTAATGCCAATGCTTTGGGAGGCTGAGGCAGGAGGATCACTTGAGCCCAAGAGCTCAAGATCAGTCTGAGCAACATAGCAAGACCCTCTCTCTCCAAAAAATTTAAAAATCAGCCAGGTGTGGTGGCGCGTGTCTGTAGTACCAGCTACTCAGGAGGCTGAGGTGGGAGGATCGCTTGAGGCCAAGTTGAGGCTGCAATAAGACGTCACAGCACCACTGCACTCTAGCCTGGGTGACAGAACAAGACCCTGTCTCTAATAATAATAATAATTTAAAAGTCCAGTTTGACACCATGGGAATATAATCCGGCCTTGTTGGGTTCCTGTTTATGAAAGATCTCCCTGCTGTGGGCTGACTCCTTCCTCACATAGCCCTCCTTGACCTAAGAAAACCCGGGAGAACAAAGGTGGGAAGAAATGTCAAAAATCCAGAAGGGCCAACTTCTGAGCAACTCCGGGAAGTTTTCTCCCAGAACAGGGTCCTGCCAGCAGAGAGCTCTTCCTAAGGAACCGAGGTGCTGAGGAGTGGGTGGAGCTCAGCACCTTTCACACTCCATCAGATCACAGCCTGTTTCCATTAGGACGATTGGATGCTGCAGCCTGTTTCCCACCTGGTGTAAATTGCAGGGGCTACCGCTGCCACCAGCAGGGTATCAGCAAATAAAACCAGGCCTGAGGCCATTTGTTACAAATTTGAGGCTTGTGGTATTTGAAGCTGCACAGTCATTCAAGAGACTGAGTATTCCACAGAGGAAAAGGCTGGTGGGGCAGTGCATGTCCCAGAAGAGACCAAGTGTTCTATGAACCCACAAAGTCTGAAAATCTATCAGTAGAAATTTCTAAAACGTCAGAAATGCCAGATTTGGCTAATCAAAATTCAGGGTGTTCCATTAAGTGTGAAGAACACTTTTTTTTTTTTTTTTAAGGATAACTATGTCCCAAATATTGCATGGGAGGATATACTTATGTTTACAAGGTATGTGTTCTTCCTTGTATGCTGTTGGTGAGAATGTAAATTAGTATAGCCATTATGGAAATGAGTATGGAGGTGTCTCAAAAAATTAAAACTGGAACTGGCATATTGCTGTGGTGGCATATTGCTGTGGTTTGAATATGTCCCCTCCAAAATTCATGTTGAAACTTCATCCCCATGGTGGTGATATCAAGAAGTGGGACCATTTGGGGAGTGGTTAAGTCATGAGGGCCCCACCTTCATGGATGAGATTCAGGCCCTTATAAAATGGCTTGAGAGAGAGGCTTTACTCTCATCTTCCTTCTGCCAAAAGGACACAGCAACAAGATGTGATCGTGGAAACAGAGAGCAGTCCTCATCAGCTGCCAAATGCTGGAGCCTTGATATTGGACTTCCAAGCCTCCTCAACTGTGAGAAAATACATTTCTGGCCAGGCACAGTGGCTCATGCCTATAATCCCAGCACTTTGGGGGGCCGAGGCAGGTGGATCACGAGGTCAGGAGATCAAGATCATCCTGGGTAACAGAGTGAAACCCCATCCCTACTAAAAACACACACGCACAAAAATTAGCCAGGTGTGGTGGCAGGTGCCTGTAGTCCCAGCTACTCAGGAAGCTGAGGCAGGAGAATGGAGTGAACCTGGGAGGCAGAGCTTGCAGTGAGCCAAGATCACGCCACTGCACTCCAACCTGGGCGACTGAGCGAGACTCCATCTCAAAAAAAAAAAAAAGAAAAGAAAAGAAAAGAAAAGAAAACACATTTCTGTTCTTAATCAATTACCCAGTGTCAGGTATTTTGTGGTAGCAGGACAAATGGATGAAGAAGGCACGTGCCATCCAGCTATCGCACTACTGATTGTATATCCAAAGGAAATGAAGTCAGTATGTCAAAGAGATATCAGCGTCTCATGTTCATTGCAGTATTATTCACAGTAGCCAAGATATGGAATCAAAGTAAGTGTCCTTCATGGATGTACGGATAAAGAAATGTATGTATACAATAGAATACTATCCAGCCTTAAAATAAAAAGCGGAAAATTATGTCACCTGTGACGACACAAATGAACCTGGAGGACATTGTGCTAAGTAAAATAAGCCAGGCACAGCAAGACCAAAACCATGTGATCTCACTTTTATGTAGAATCTAAAAAAGCCCAACTCATTAAAGCAGAGTCAAACGGTCGTTACCAAAGACTGGGCTTGGGGAGATGTTGGCTAAAGGATACAAAATTTGAGTTAGATAAAAGGAGTAAGACCAAGAGATCTGTTGTACAAACAATGACTATAATTGATAACAATGTATTATATACTTAAAAATCACTAAGGGAATCGATTTTCAGTGTTTTCACCACAAAAAAGTAAGTATGTGAGGTAATGTATATCTCAATTTATCCATTCCACAATGTATACATATTTCAAAACATCATGTGGTACACCATAAATATATACCCTTATACTGGTCAATTAAAATTTATTTTCAAAAGTACTTGCCCTTTATCTAAACTTTACATTTAACAAATCTTCATCTATTTTCTCTGACTACCACACCCCAGCTGCAGAATGCCTCTAGAGGTTTCTTTTTCTTTTTTTTTTTTTTTTTTGAGATGGAGTCTCACTCTGTTGCCAGGCTGGAGTGCAATGGCTTGATCTTAGCTCACTGCAACCTCTGCCTCCCTGGTTCAAGGAATTCTCCTGCCTCAGCCTCTGGAGTAGCTGACTACAGGCGTGCGCCACCATGCCCAGCTATTTTTTTTTTTTTTTGTATTTTTAGTAGAGACAGGGTTTCACCATGTTGGCCAGGATGGTCTCGATCTCTTGACCTCATGGTCCGTCCGCCTCAGCCTCCCAAAGTGCTGGGATTACAGGCGTGAGCCACCGTGCCTGGCCTGCCTCCAGAAGTTTCTACTGAAGGCAGAGGCGAAAGGAAATCCACTGTGAACGCTGATGTCTTATTCACTAGTCTTTGAATTCTTCTAGGGGCTGGCTGCCAGACTCAAAGCATTGTTTGCTTATGGGATGAATGTCTTAATGCAGGGAACCTGAATGGCCAGTTGTCATCAACTCAACCAAAGGGACTCCACAAAAAAAGTAATGTTGTTGTTCTGTAATAGGTAAATGTCAGGTAGTTCCATTCTCAATGGCAAGCTGATGAAACTCACCCCAGTCCACACACTTTCTCCCCTGTTCAGAATCTGTTGCCAGGTGGGTGGCTCGGCCTATTCTTCCTCTCCCTTCCTTGTTGCCCTCTCAGCCTCTGCAATGGGCCTGTAAGGAGACCAAACCCCATCAGCTCCTCCTTGGTATTTCCTCATTCCACGATTCAGAGCATCTCCCTGAACCTGTTTGCCTGAGCATCTGAGCCAATATTTGGCAGGGAAAGTGATTTAATTTTTTTAATTGAGGTGAAATTCACATAACATAAAGTTAACTTTTTTTTTTTTTTTGAGACAGAGTCTCACTCACTCTGTCGCCCAGGCTGGAGTGCAGTGGCGCGATCTCAGCTCACTGCCTCCTGGGTTCCAGTGATTCTCCTGCCTCAGCCTCCCGAGTAGCTGAGATTACAGGCGTGTGCCACCATGCCAGGCTAATTTTTGTATTTTTAGTAGAGTCAGAGTTTTACCATGTTGGCCAGTCTGGTCTCGAACTCCTGACCTCAAGCAATCTGCCCAGCTTGGCCTCCCAAAGTGCTAGGATTACAGGCGTGAGCCACCAGGCCTGGCCAAATTAACCATTTTAAAGTGTACAATTCAGTGGCATTTGGTACATTCACGATATTGTGCAACTTCCACCTCTATTCGGTTACAAAGTGTTTCCTTCACCCCTAGAGAAAACCCTGTACCCATGAAGCAATTGGCTGCCAGCAATTTAAATTCAATTTTAAATTTTCACATTTTTAATTAAGCAAATTTAATTTCAAACTTGTCTTTTTAGAAATAGAGAGCTCTCCCTCAGACGGCCCCTTGTGAGGCTGAAGTGAGGGGAACGAGAGAAATGGAAAGAGCAATTCTTGAGTTGAGTCAGTGGACAAGACTGGTTTCCAAATCTAATTGCAGATCTCCCACTGGTTTATAGGATTGAAGGCTGTGGATTGAAAGGCTCCAGAAAGACAGGTGTGTGTGTGAAATGAGTCCCTGGTGGTTGACAGAAGAGGGTTCACTTTAAGGGATGGCTTACCAGGGAAAGTGGCAGAAGCTGCCAGACTATGCAAACAATGGGGAAGGGAGTCACAGGGCATGAAAGGGTCTTGTGAAGGGTGTAACCTGCCCACAGAGCACATTCTTGGGGACTAGGGTAAGAGAAGAGGCTCCAAAAAGGTGCACCATAGGCTTGAACTTCTGGGTTCAGAGGGAGCCAATGAATCACCTTGGGGAGGTGTCCCATTGCCCCTTGGCCAGTGAGAGCCTGAGGTTTCCTGATTTACAGGAGTTGGTTCCTTCTCAGAAGAATACTTGACTCTCTCCTCTCTAGAGAGACCAATCCTCCCTATTGTATGTAAAATCTGGTGCAACTGCATTTTTGGAGACCACTGGTACTTCCTGCAGTGACTTGCTTGCAGCAGTTTTCTTTATTCTCCAGCTGGTTTCAGCTTCCTTTAATCTCTAGTTGTTGACAGCAGTCCCTAGCTCACCACAAAGCTAGAAGCTTCCCAGTTTGGAACAGGGGTAATCCCCTTTGTTCAAGATTTGGGAGTTAACTATTGGGCCAATGCCCCCCTTTATTGCAAAGGTTGCAAGGAAAAGAACAAAGGAAGAGGAAGATCTGCTGGGACAGTTGGAGCTGCCAGGTGGCACAGAGCTATACAGTCCTTCATTGGGCAAATGTTTGTTGAGGGCATGCTGGCACACGGCACTGCTCTAAAGATGCAAGTGGTTATAGCCCACCCTGAGCTACTGCATTTTATGTGCCAGGCACTGTTCTTGGGACTTTGCTTATATTCACTTATACTGAAGGACACCAGCCCAGCGATTATTTATGGGAAAGTGAGCTCTTCCCACCCTTGCCTCAGAGTGGGGGTTGCCCCAAAGTGGGGTTCGTCCCATGTCTACGCCTTCTCACCTGCCACCTCAACCACCAAGAGGAACTGAACCTCCCCTGCTACTCTAGTTCATGTGCAATAATCACAGGACACAAGGAAGTTGTGGTAACAAGAGCAGAAAAGTGGAAAAACAAATACCTCTACCCCTCTGCACAGATGCTGTGTCTGCCTCACAAATACCTTTAACCTCCATCAGCTCGTCATTGCTCCCTTGCTCCATGGATGGAAGCAGCTGTCCCCTCCGTCTAGCTTTACAGACACTTTGCTTAAGCATCCGAGGAGATACAGTATTCAAATGGGATGCCCTGAATAACATGTCTTCTTTAGGCATCAGGCAGGAATGTCTGAAGGTGAAAAACCTTAAAACAAGTGCACAAGGGCCTTGTTGATGTTTCTAAGAATAGCGCTGGGAGAATCTCCTTGGCCTAGCCTGGAAGGTCATCATTCATCCTGGACTGGGGGGATGAAGAATCCTGCCAGTGTCATTCTATATACTCTTTTCTGATAAAGATACTTTATTAAATGTAACTCAATGCAATTTGATTTTATATCCTTAAAAGATTTCTTTCATACGAACAAATTCACAAAGTAAAAAAAAAAACAAAAAACGTTTTTTGGCTGGATGCGGTGATGCATGCCTGTAATCCCAGAACTTCAGGAGGCGGAGGTGGGCAGATCATGAGGCCAGAGATCAAGACCAGCCTGGCCAACATGGTGAAACCCTGACGCTACTAAAAATACAAAATTAGCCGGGTGTGGTGGCGGGTGCCTGTAATCCCAGCTACTCAGGAGGCTGAGGCAGGAGAATCTCTTGAACCAGGGAGTCGGAGGTTGCAGTGAGCCGAGATCGCACCACTGCACTCCAGCCTGGCGACAGAGCAAGAATCTGTCTCAAAAAAATAAAAAAATAAATAAAAATAAAAATTAAATTAAATTAAATAAATAAAAATTAAAAATAAAAATAAAGTGGTTGTTTGTTTGCTTGCTCTGTCGCCAGGCTGGAGTGCAATGGTGCGATCTCGGCTCACTGCAACCTCTGACTCTCTGGTTCAAGAGATTCTCCTGTCTCAGCCTCCCGAGTAGCTGGGATTACAGGCACCCGCCACCACATCTGGCTAATTTTTGTATTTTTAGTGGAGTTGGGGTTTCACCATGTTGGTCAGGCTGGTCTCAATCTCCTGGCCTTGTGATCCACCTGCCTTGGCCTCCCACAGTGCTGGGGTTACAGGCGTGAGCCACCGTGCCTTGCCTAAAAAAAAGTTTTTATTGTGTCCTCAGTGGGGATCAGAAAATATAATTACTGTGTTTTTCCTTCTGCAGTTCGTCTGAAATTATGTCTTATTTTTAAATTTATTCTTGAATGCCGCATACTGTCATTTTGTTTCCTATCCTGGATCAGGTTGCAGGTACTGTGTATGAGTGTGCATTTGTATATGAGTGTGAGAGCGAGAGACAGAGAATGTCGAATTGAGGTCTTTCAAGTAAGGGTTAAAGAGCCATGTGCGAATGAGCTTCTGTTCCATGGCAGGCATTTAGAATCACAGTGCTTAGAAGAAGTGGGATAATGATAGGTTGCTGGTGATGATATTGCTTCCCTGGGACGCTTCAGGAAGGGTGAGGAGACTAATTGGCTGGTCTGGCAAACAATTCAAGATGAGACCAAAAGGAGGAGCCATCTGCTGGCAGGAAATAAATGGAAATTTACCTTAGCACTGGCCCTTCCACAGTGGGTGCACAGATGGTGACAGGCGGAACCCTTAGGGAGAGAGCAAAGGCCCTCATCTGCCAAGAGAGGAACAAAGGGGATTTGCTATTACCTCCAGTGAACAGCCTCTTCTTTCATTTTGAGATCATCTAAGGAGTTTGCCCACATCACAAACCTGTTAGTTTGAGCTCGGTGGCCTTGGGGAGTTTCCAGGCGGTGTTACTGCGTAGAACTAAGAGTGAGGCTTTAGAGGAAGCAATGGAGATGGCAGTAATTGGTTTAAGATCCTGGACATGGGCACCCTCTTATGTGGGATGACCTCATGTGGCTGTGCAGCACAGAACAGCAAGGGGGCACCACTGATCTGCAAAAGGCATTTCCTCCACACTCCGGCTCCCAGCCCTGCCGTAGGTCCCAGTCTGCACAGTGCTTCAGAGCAGTCCTATTCCTGACTGCTTGGTAGTTGAGCCTTCCATCCAACTTTATTCTACCTGCTCAGTGTAGTCCTTCGAGTCTCCAAGCAGGAAACATTACAAGGGTGAGTAGCTGCTGCAATAAGCCCTCATTTCTGCAAAGGGGTGGTAGTGTATGTTTTCCCGACATACCCGCCTCAGATATAGTAATTTCTAAAAATATCAGTGGAAATAAAATAAAACCTCTCAGATGCAAATTATTGTGGTTGCAAGAGTAAGGAGGAGGGGGGAAATCAATATGAGTTAATAAAAGAACTGAACATACTTAAAATAACATGAAATTTTTTTCCTCTAATTCCATGAGAGGTTAAACATGTAATTTCTTTACACTTGAGTACATTGACAGAATCAGTTAGGATAGCACTTTTTTAAAATTTTAATTTTCTGTTTGCAAGCCATCACTGTAAGGACTATTACTGAAAATTTAAAGGTCAAATCTTTAAACGATATGAAAAATTTACCATCTTGCTTAACAAGAACTCCTGAGACAGGACAGATGCAAAGTTCATCAATTCAATGGCTCAACAAGGTTAAGAAAGATATGGGCTGTTTACAGCCTTCCTATTCCATTCTCACTTAGCAGGGCAGTTTTGAACCACCAGCTACCTCCCCTCATGGTCACAAGATAGCAGCCATGGTTCCAGTCATCCCACACAAATCCTACAACATCCTTTAGATGAATATTCCCTCCGTGTGTGTGTGTGTGTGTGTGTGTGTGTGTGTGTAATCACAGAGGAAAATCTTCCCTAGGAGTACCTTATATACATGCAGCTTAAACTACTAAAACAAAAAAAACTAAAAAATATGATGGTTCAAAGAAGAAAGCAATTTATTTTCATTTCATGTATCAATCCCAATGTGTGTAAGTCTTTCTGTCTTGCTCTGCCATTCTCTGGAGTCATGTGCTCGCTTGAAGCTGGATTAGCAGTACGACCCAATTCGCAGAAAGGAATTAAGAGAGAAAGTAACAAACAAGTATTCTCCTTCTTAAAAACATGGTCTAGAAATTAGACTCATCATTTTTTCTCACATCCCATTAGCCAAAACTTGGCCACACCTTGCAGTGATTGAGGCTGGGAATTACAGTCTGTAACTGGGCATGTGCCTAGCCAACACTGAATGTAACTTCTGCTGAAAAGAAAGGTAAAGTGAATGTGGGGAGAAATTAACATTCTCTGCCATACTCCCCTTGTCAATTTCTGCTTATGTCTCATTGGTCAGAATCACTTAACACGATGAGATCTAAACCACTAACAGTTAGGGAATGAGACCAACAGGATTGGTTTAGATCGGGGTTCTCAACCTCAGCACCATTGACATTTTGGACTGGATGATTCTCTTTGTCGTGGGGGCTGTCCTGTGCATTGCAGAATGTTTAGCAGCACCCCTCCCCTCTACCCACTAGATGCCAGTAGCACAATCCCCCTCCCTCTGTGACAGCAAAAACTGCCAAATATTGCCAAATTACCTTCAGTTGAAAATCACTACCTTACATCAACCAGGATTTTGCCCTGGAGCAGGAATGGGATGCCCTCTTCCCTGAGTCAAATTTTTAAAAGATGGACACTGCCGGGCGTGGTGGGCTCACTCCTGTAATCTCAGTGCTTGAGGTGCTGAAGTGGGAGGATATTGCTTGAGTCCAGGAGTTCCAGACCAGCCTGGGAAACGAAGTGAGATTCCATCTCTGCAAAAAATAAAATAATTAGCCTGGCGTGGTGGTGCGCACCTGTAGTCCCAGCTACTCAGGAGGCTGAGGTGGGAGGATCACTTGAGCCCAGGCGTTCCAGGCTGCAGTGAGCTATGATCACTCCACTGCATTGCAGCCTGGGTGACACAGTGTGACCCTGTCTATAAAATAAAATAAAATAAAATGACAAACACAAAATCAGGGTTATTCTAACAGGAGTGATGGGGGCAATGACTGCTGGGCAGGCAGCCAACAGTCATCAATGTACAATGATAGAACAAATGTCCAATAACGTGTTATCCAATGAAGGCTGGACATGGTGGCTCACTCCTATAATCTCAGCACTTTGAGAGGCCGAGGCAGGAGGATCACTTGAGGCCAGAAGTTCAAGACCTGCCTGGGCAACACAGTGAGACTGTCTTATTTAAAAAAAAAAAAAAAAAAAAAAAGGAAAAGAAAAAATAACGTTATCCAATGAAGGTTCTGTCAGATGATCTTTAATTTATTTATTCAATATATATGTATTAAAAACATACCTGGTAGGCTGGGTGCTGTGGCTCACGCCTGTAATCCTGTAATCCCAGCATTTTGGGAGGCTGAGGAAGGAGGATTGCTTGAGCCCAGGAGTTTGAGGCCAGCCTGGGCAACATGATAAGACCCCATCTCTACAAGAATTACAAAAATTAGCTGGGTGTGGTGGTGCATACCTGTAGTCCCAGCTACTCGGGAGGCTGAGGAGGGAGGATGGCTTGAGCCTAGGAGTTTGAGCTTATTGGGAGCTATGATCATACCACTGCACTCCAGCCTGGGTAGCAGAGGGAGGCCCTGTCTCTAAAAAGCAAACTAAAATAAAGTAAAATAAAAAATTTGGCTGCTGAGGCTTAGCCAAAAGAAGAAGAAAGAAGAAATATTTTATAAAAAGAAAAAACTTTTGTAATTAAAAAAATGATTTATGGATAAATTGCTAATATCAAAGCTTTTTAAGTGCTTAAAAGCCATTTGACTTCTTAAATAGATTGTTTACATTATTTTCCTAGTAAACTCTTTCCCCCATTGAGTGGAAAAATAAACTTTAAACCAACTCCTATCTAAATAATGGGAAATATGAGTAAGATCCAAATGAATTTTTTTGGGTTTTAATTTTTTTTTTTTTTTTTGAGACGGAGTTTTGCTCTTGTGGCCCAGGCTGGAGTGCAATTGTGCGATCTTGGCTCACTGCAACCTCTGCCTCCCGGGTTCAAGCGATTCTCTTGCCTCAGCCTCCTGAGTAGCTGGGATTACAGGTGCCCACCACCATGCCTGGCTAATGCTTGTATTTTTAGTAGAGATGGGGTTTCACCATGTTGGCCAGGCTGGTCTCGAGCTCCCGACCTTAGGTGATCCACCTGCCACAGCCCCCCAAAGTGCTGGGATTACAGGTACGAGCCACCACTCCTAGCCAAGGGTTTAAATTTTTTCAAGTTACCATGTTAAATTCGTAGACTTCATCTATAAAAATAGATTTGAATTTGCTTAGAACTTATTTTGGCTAAAGACGTGGAAACAGAGTATAACAAACAATAATTGAAGAAACTCTAAAAAATTATTGGTAACAACATTGGCTGTTCTTCCAATTTGCTTGTAATTATTTTATTCTGACTTTTTTTTAGATAATCAAGCTGTTTTCACTTAGATAACCTCTAGCTCTCCTAATGTAGATGTATTTAATATAAATCAAATATAATATTTCTTTTTTTTTTTTTTTTTTGAGACGGAGTCTTGCTCTGTCGCCCAGGCTGGAGTGCAGTGGCCGGATCTCAGCTCACTGCAAGCTCCGCCTCCCGGGTTCCCGCCATTCTCCTGCCTCAGCCTCCCGAGTAGCTGGGACTACAGGCGCCCACAACCGCGCCCGGCTAATTTTTTGTATTTTTAGTAGAGACGAGGTTTCACCGTGGTCTCGATCTCCTGACCTTGTGATCCGCCCGCCTCGGCCTCCCAAAGTGCTGGGATTACAGGCGTGAGCCACCGCGCCCGGCTAATATTTCTTTTTATATCCTGTGATAAATTAAATATAAACTGGGGAGTAATTGAAAAGTATGAGAGAAAACAGAGGCCCAAATTAATGTAATTCTGTCGGGTAGGGCTTCAGTGACTGTTATCACATTCCTCATTTCTGCGAAATGGGTCACTTAAATCTGGAAAAATGAAAAGGCACAGTGTTTGTTAAATGCCTGAGGGCAGAGACGGGAAAAGCAAAGGTAAACTTTGTAGAGAAGTAAAGTTGGCAGGAAATTGCAAGATGAGATTTGGATTGAAAATAGAAGCTTATTTATCAAGAAGAAAACTATGAAAAGATAAAAAATACCCAATCCCCCTTGCACATTCTCCCAAATGATCCTGTGTATGGCTTGTGCGATTAGGTTAATCGCTTCTATATTAAAACTAGAGAAACTTTATATTTTCCCGTTGCTACTTTGCCTGAAAAAATGGGTCATTGGCTGGGCGCGGCGCAGTGGCTCATGCTTGTAATCCCAGCATTTTGGGAGGCCGAGGTGGGTGGATCCACGAGGTCAGGAGTTCGAGACCAGCCTGGCCAAGATGGTCAAACCCCATCTCTACTATAAATACAAAAATTAGCTGAGTGTGGTGGTGCACCCTGTAATCCCAGCTACTCGGGAGGCTGAGGTAGTAGAGAATTGCTTGAACCTGGGAGGCGGGTCATTGCCCCAAGGTGAGTGGCAGGACTCAACTTATAGCTTTTATCAATTAGCCAGGCTTTTGCACATACAGAAAACTGCATTTCTTTCTGTATCTTGTGATCCAATTATATGTTTTTCCCTTTAAAATATCCGTTGAAATAGGAAGCATAAGTTGTAATCACTAAAAGCATTTTTACATATTTAAAACAAAGTAAAATCTAGAACAAGAGCTGAAGACACACCAAGAAATAGGTATACTCAAGCATCTTCTTCTTGAATTAAGTCGGCTGCTAATATTTTCTGGTTTGACCTCAGAAATTCAGTAAGGAAGCCACTGTGAATATTTTCTTAGAGGCGAAAGTCCTTTATAACTTTTTTTTTTTTTTTTTGAGACAGGGTCTCGCTTTGTCATCCAAGCTAGAGTGCAGTGGCATGATTACAGCTCACTGCAGCCTCAAACTTCCGGGTTCAAGTGATCCTCCTACCTCAGCCTCCCAAGTAGCTGTGACTACAGGTGCCAGCCGCCACGCCTGCCTAATTTTTTAAATTTTTAGTAGAGATGGTGTTTTGCCATGTTGCCCAGGCTGGTCTCGAACTCCTGGGCTTAAGTAATCCGCCCACCTTGACCTCCCAAAGTGCTAGGATTACAGGTGCAAGCCACTGTCTCTGGCCCTTTATAAATGATTTTTTCACCACTGGAGCTTACTGTGCATAACAGACACCTTTGGGGGATCTGTTCAACCCACAGTCCCACCTTTGTGGCCACTACTTCTGTTGGGTGGCCTCTGCCGTGACTCCACTCACTGGTCTCCAGTAACACCATTCCTTTCCCCTTGCCCTTCAAGCCTCAGAGAGGTGCTGGCTCGCTGCTGCTGCTAATGCCTTGGTGATGTCTCATCCTGTTTGTGCGCCTTTAACCCTGGCCAAGCCTCTGTAAAACACAGTGTCTCATTTAACTTTTGTCAGTTATGTCCTATATATGCGCCACTTGTTCCCCACAGGGACCCTATCACACTCTGTATTATTTCCTGTTGCTTCTCTAACAAATTACTACACATCTGATGGCTTAAAAAAACACAAGTGTAGTATTTTATAGGTCTGGAGGTCAGAAGTCCAAAATGGGTTTAACTTAGCTAAAAGCAAGGTGTCAGCCGCGATTCATTCCTAGTGAGGTTCCAGGGGAGATTCCATTTCCTTGCCTTTTCCAGCTTCTAGAAGCTGCATTCTTTGGCTCAGGGCCCCTTCCTCTCTCTTTAAGGCCCCCAGTGTAGCATCTTCTGTCTCTCCTCTGCTACCATCATCACAGTGTCTTATCTGGCTCTCACTTTCCCTTAGAGAGCCCCCTGAGATTTGATGGGGTCCACCCAAATCATCCAGGACAATCTCCCCAGCTCAACTTCCTGACTTGAAGCATATCTGCAAAGTCTTGTTTGCCAAGTAAAGAAACAGACTCACATTTCCAGGAATGAGGACTTGGATGTCTTTGGGAGGCCAGGGTGGACATTACATTCCATCTACTATCCTTCCTTCAAGGCAATGAGTCCTTCTGTTTTCTTTCCCAACGCTCTGTTCCCCCAAATAGAAATACAGTCATGTATCACTTAACAACAGGGACATGTTCTGAGATACATGTCACTTGTCAATTTGACCGTTGTGCAAACATCATAGAGTGTTCAGTACTTACACAAACCTAGATGGTATAGCCTGATATACACCTAGGCTATATGGTGTAGCCTATTGCTCTAGGCTGCAAATCTGTACAGCACGTTACTGTACTGAATACTGTAGGTAATTGCAGCACAAAGGTATTTGTATATCTAAACATACACAAACATAGAAAAAGTACAGTAAAAATATGGTATCAAAGGTTTTTTTCTTTAAAAAGGATACCCCTCTATAGGACGCTTCCCGTGATTGGAGTTTGCAGGATGGGAAGTTGCTCTGGGTGAGTAGTGAGTGGGTGGGAAGTGGATGTGAAGCTTCCTTTGAGTGGTTGCTCTGCTCTTCCCCAGCTTCCTGTCCTCACCCTCCTGTCAAAGCTGGCTCACTACTCCCCTATCCCTATCCCAGCCTGGGGACAAGGAAAAGACATAGAAGCAAGCAGCTTCCTTTTAAGGACGGAACTCTGAAATTGCAGACATCATTTCCACTCACACCTCAGGGGTCTAGAATGTAGTTACCTGGCCACATCAAACTGCAAGGGAGGCTGGGAAATGTCTGCTCTCCTTGGGCAGCCATGTGCCCAGCCAAAACTCATGAGATCCTGTTACTTAAATAAAGGAAAAGAAAATGGAAGTTAGGAAACCAAGGAGGGGTCTCTGCCTCATTCTCTGCAGCTTAGTTTTCTCATCTACAAAATGAGAAGGCAGTTTTGATGATTAAATGTTATGCATAGAGAGGGATGAGAACTGTGTGCAGCACACAAGGGTTCAATAAATATTAGTTTATGTTATTGGATTATATTCTCTTCTCTTCTCCTCCATGCTTGAGTCTTAATGTCTTCTCCAAGGTAAATGAAGATGATGAATGATCCAAGGATATTGGAGGCACATTTCATTGGGTATTGACCTCTAGGGTGTAAATAGACTGATTCCTTTAAAGGTGCAAGAATAGGGTGAACCCAATAGCAAAGACTTGGAATCAACCCAAATGTCCAACAGTGACAGACTGGATTAAGAAAATGTGGCACATATACACCATGGAATACTATGCAGCCATAAAAAAGGATGAGTTCATGTCCTTTGTAGGGACATGGATGCAGCTGGAAATCATCATTCTCAGCAAACTATCGCAAGAACAGAAAACCACACACCGCATGTTCTCACTCATAGGTGGGAATTGAACAACGGGATCACTTGGACACAGGAAGGGGAACATCACACACCGAGGCCTATTGTGGGGAGGGGCGGGGGGATGGATAGCATTAGGAGATATACCTAATGTAAGTTACTGGGTGCAGCACACCAACATGGCACATGTATACATATGTAACAAACCTGCACGTTGTGCACATGTACCCTAGCACTTAAAGTATAATAAATAAATACATAAAAAATAAAGACAAAACAAAACAAACAAACAAACAAAAAGAATAGGGTGAACCATCTGGCACCCACAAAGGGCCTGGCTGACCAAAAGTACAGGATGAATGTGTGGTGCAATGAATTCAATCATCTGTCTACGGACACAGAGCAGGTTCAGCCTGAAGAGGAGAGTAAGGAAAGAGAGAGAAGGCTGAAGAAAGAGAATGATGGGGAGGAGGACAGGACAACAACAGAGGAAAACGAAGGGGCCAGCACCTTTGTGTGAGTAAGAAAAAGACTCCCCTTCCTCAAGACATGTTGCTGCCATCAGCCTCAACATTGTCACAATACATATGCAAACCTGTGCTGACTATGGTATGAATGGTGCCCCCTAGAGTTGTTCAGTTTACAATAAATACCACTAGCCCTAGAAAAGCCATATAAAGATTGAGGGATGGTGGATGGGAGCCGGGGGAGGAGCGGGAATAATAGAGAGTAAGAATGAAAAACCACATTGGTAGGAAATGTGAGAATCAGGAATTAAAAAATGAAAGGTGTGTGTTATAAACTGAAGGGTGTCCCTCCCCGATTCACACAATGAAACTCTAACCCCTGGTTTGACTGTATTTGGAGACAGGATCTTTAGGGAGGTAATTAAGATTAAATGAGGTAACTTGGGTGGGGCCTAATCCCACAGGACTGGTGTCCTTATAAGAAGACGCTCCAGATCTCCCTCTCTCTCTCCCTCCCTAAAAACCCCATCTGCAGGCCGGTGCAGTGGCTCACACCTGCAATTCCAGCACTTTGGGAGGCCAAGGCGGGCAGATCACAAGGTCAGGAGTTTGAGACCAGCCTGACCAACATGGTGAAATACTGTCTCTACTAAAATACAAAATAATTTACTGGGTGTGGTGGCGGGTGCCTGTAATCTCAGCTACTTGGGAGGCTGAGGCAGGAGAACGGCATGAACCCGGGAGGCAGAAGTTGCAGTCAGCTGAGATCAGGCCACTGCATTCCAGCCTGGGCAACAGAGCAAGACTCTGTCTCAAAAAAACAAAACAAAAAACAAACAAAAAAAAACCCCCATCTGCAAATACAGTCAAACTGGCAGTTAGGGCTTCATTGTGTGAATCTGGTATCTCTCCCTCTCCTACTCCTTTTCCTTCCTCTCTGTGTGGCACAGAGAAGAGGCCCTGTGACAATAACAGCGGGAAGGTGGACATCTACAAGCCAGGAAGAGAAGCCTCACCAGAAACCAGCCCTTTGATCACGGCACTTTGATCATGGACTTCCAACCTCCAGAACTGTGATGCGTTAAATATCTGTTGTTTAAACTACCGAGTCTGTGGTATTTTGTTGTGGCAGCCCAAACTGACTAATATGTATTAAGTGGGAAAGAAAGAAATGATTCAGGGAGTGAGCAGAGATGGGAGAGACAGGAAGGGCAAGAGAGAAGAGGAACTTCACTTCAAGGCCTAAATGAGGTTCAGTGCTTTTTATTTTATTTTATTTTATTTGGCAATGTGTATCTGGACTTCAGGAGGGAGTTCTTATGAATCTGGTGTTTGGGTTCTGCCTTTATAAGTGAGGCTCTTCTGCCACCTGGTGGCAACATGCTTAACCCAGTCATTCATTCATTCATTCCTTCATTCAAGAGACAGATGTTGCGTGTCTGCCCTGTACAAGGTATTGTGCTAAGCAAAGGAAATAATAGTGGTGAACATGCTTAACACCTACTCTGTGCTGAGCTCTGTCTTATGTGTGTTTTGTTTTGTTTTGTTTTGAGACAGAGTTTCACTCTTGTTGTCCAGGCTTGAGTGCAATGGTTCAATCTCGGCTCACTGCAACCTCCGCCTGCCGGGTTCAAGCGATTCTCCTGCCTCAGCCTCCCAAGTAGCTGGGATTACAGGCATGTGCCACCATGCACCGCTTATTTTTATATTTTTAGTTGAGATGGGGTTTCTCCGTGTTGCCCAGGCCAGTCTTGAACTCCTGACCTCAGGTGATCCGCCCGCCTAGTCCTCCCAAAGTGCTGGGATTATAGGCATGAGCCACCTTGCCCGGCCTGTCCTATGTGTTTTACATGGAGAAATGATTCACACTTCGCCACAACCCTCTGGGCTAAATACTATCATCTCTGTTTTACAGAGGAGGAAATTGAGACACTAAGAAAGTAAAAAACCTGCCCAAGAGCCTACAGACAGTGAGAGAGTGAGATCAGGAAGCAAGGAGCCCAGCTCTAGAAGGCTTTACAGACATACTCCCTGCCCTGGAGGACCTTACAGTTTCCTTTTAAAAAGAGGTAAACAACCAGCTTAAAGGATTTGTATTTTAAAAAAGGAATAACATGAAACGGCAGTGTATCATTTTATTCTGTAATGACAAGGACAGGATGCAGAAAAATTCTGGGCAGAAGAGGGTGGGTCCCCAGCGAGGGTCCCACCCTCAAGGTGAAAAACCTAATACCGCGGCCCACAGTGAAAACTTACATCCCTGTTTGCCTGCTGGAATGTTGCGTTTTCCAAAACCACCCACAGCCTGCCCTGCCCCGCATCCTGTGTCTATAATAACACCAAAACTCAGCCAGCAGAGAGGAGAAGCAGCTTGACTTAAAAGTGTGCAGCACCTCCACCTTAGCTCTCTCTTGCTCGGCCTCCCAAAGTGCTGGGATTATAGGCGTGAGCCACTGCGCCCAGCAAGGCTGTCTTCTTATAAGGACACTGGACAGCTTGACGTTGTAGCTTTGGAGAGGAGTCTAGCAGGGACGGCTGCTGGGGAAGATTACCTTCCTGCTCCGTCCCTTTTTCAGCTCCCCTTTCTGCTGAGAGCCGCTTTCACTGGCAATAAAATCCCCCACATATAGCATCTCCAATTTGTTGTGTGACCTCATTCCTCCTGGATAGTGAATGAGAACTTGGGTGCGAGTGCAAAAGGCTGTCACACTGACTTTCCACTGAGTTGTTAACACTTAAGCTATCCACAGATGGCAATGCTAAAAGAGCACTGTAACACTCTTTCTGGGGCTTCATGGGTCATGGGCACCCCCCTAGACCGTGCTGCAGGGCTGCATGGAGTTTTGTTCCTGCCAGTGCCCCAAAGCACTCGCCCCAGCTCCTGCACCCACTCACCTGCACTCCCCTGCCTGTGAGGGGCCAGGGAAAATTTCCTGCTTCAGTATGAATTCTGGTTTTGATTAACTGTCAAGAATCCTGGGGCCTTCATCCCACCTGAGGAGATCTGGCAGCCATGGATCTCATCGCCACTCAGAGATTTTAGAACTTCAGCTATAAAAATGGGCAGAATTTTCCTTGATCATATCGGTGGTACCCGTCTGTGTTCTTGTGCAAACTGACAGGATCCTGACCAACTGCTCAGAACTCATCTCCGCTCAGTTCACAGGTGCCCCTGGCCTTTTAACAAGGTAGTTAATCTGCTGTGCAGTGAACTTTAAGATCTGGTCATGCTCACTGGTGGCCACAGGGTTCAGATATGAGCTGCAAAAATTGCAATAGCAAACCGGGATGGATTTATGCATTTGTCACTGGAGATAGCCGTGTTGTACGGAAGGCTGTGTGATCCCGCAGAGTGCTCTAGTTCAAGAGAGTGGGGGCTCTGAGGAGCATGTACCATCTGATAATTCTTGAAGAAAAAGAGATAAATTCGTCTTTCCCAGGTCCTCCTTACTGAAAACAAACATCAGGTGACAATCACTGTCACCTTAGCATCAGAGTCAGATGCATGACCTGCAGGTTGCGAGAATCTGAGATGGAACCTTTAAAATTTTTTTTTGTATTTTCCATCCAACAGCAGTGTATAGAGAGAATATTAGACAAATGCCATTAATTTTTCCCCTATGTTTACATCTTGAGGTAGGAGAGTCTGTCCGCAGCTGCATGGTGGGTTATGTAAGAAGAAATATCTGGGCTATTGGCACGAAAAGTGTGTTTCATGTGAATTTTGAAAGGAAAATATGACAAGAGTATGGTTTTAAACTTACTTGGGCTTCATTTTAAACTTAAAAAAAAATTCCAGTTATTTCACTTGATTTGCTAACTTCAGAGAATAGATCTGAATCTGTGCTTGGCGCTGAAGGCCCAGTGTTAGCATGGCTGTGCTGGCTGGTGTGCCGTATTCTTGTTGGAAATGTACTGCAGCACAAGAGTCCATTCTTCCTTGTTGGTCTTGACCCAAAGCTGTCACCATTCCTAGTTATTTGTCGCCACATAATTGGTGTTGATTGGAAACTTTTTCTGAAATGGGCAAAACCGCTTAGTTGTCTTTTTTCATGTAACTTAAGCCTAGTAATATAAATAAAGTAATAATTGGAGAAAAAAAAAAAAGAATCTTTCCCTTTGACTAAAAGAGGCCACATTCAACTGGCATCCATTAGGTTAGGGCACTGGCCCCGACTGGGAGGATTTTTAAAACATAGGAAGTTGGCCAGCACAGTGGTTTACACCTGTAATCCCAGTACTTTGGGAGGCTGAAGTGGGAGGGTCACTTGAACCCAGGGGTTTGAGACCAACCTGGGCAACAAAGGGAGACCCTAGGAGTTCAAGACCAAAACAGAGCAAGACCCTCATCTCTGCAAAACACTAAAGAATTACCCGAGTGCAGTGGCTTGCACTTCTAGTCCCAGCTACTCTGGAGGTGGAGATGGGAGGATTGCTTGAGCCCAGGAGTTCAAGGCTGCAGAGAGCTATGATCAAGCCACTGCACTCCAGCTTGGGTAACAGAGTGAGACCCCCATCTCAAAAAAAAAGAAAAAGAAAAAGAAAACAAAATAGAAAGCCGGCTGAGCACGGTGGCTCACATCTGTAATCCTAGCACTTTAAGGGGCCGAGACGGGTGGATCACGTGAGGTCAGGAGTTCAAGACCAGCCTGGCCAACATGGTGAGATCCCATCTCTACTAAAAACATAAAAATTAGCTGGGCATGGTGGCAGGCACCTGTAATCCCAGCTACTTGAGAGCCTGAGACAGGAGAATCTCTTGAACCCAGGAGACGGAGGTTGCAGTGAGCCGAGATCGTGCCACTGCATTCCAGCCTGAGCGACAAGAGCGAGAGTCCATCTCAAAAAAAAAAAAAAAAAAAAAGCCATATTCCATAAGAGCATTTCTGCAAGAGGGATGGTAAATACATAGAAGGCAGAAGAGGAGAGGGAAGAGAGAGAGAAAGAAACCACTGAGCTACACTATCCAACATGGTAGCAACTGTTTAAGTTAATTTTTTTTTGACAAAGTCAGAGAGCAGAAGTGCAACAATCCCAGAGCAAAGCAAATGGTCCCTCTTCTTATGACCTGTCTCAGGGATAAGCTGAGAGTGGCGATGTTGAGCTTAATTAGGACTTAGCTACTTTTCTATGTGAGGTGACAGGATTTTAAGAGTGACCTTATGCCTCCCTTCCACTGGGTCCTGCAGCTGGTTGTTGGGTGCTGCTACTCACACGTTCCAAGTGTCCTCTTGGCTGGTGGTTAGAGAAAGGAAGTACAACTTCATCTTCCAGTCTCCATTTCAACTGGGACCGTTGCAGGTAGTTCATGCTCCATTAAGTTGCCCAGGAAGCAGCCTTTACTGCAAACTGAGTTATGTGGGTCTCTGAACTTCCACCCCTATTCTTATGAAGACCTGAAGGTATTGTTTAATAAAAGCTCTTTCTTGTAATAATCATGCTTTTTTGCTCATATGTGAGTCTCTGATTCTCTATCATTAATTTTTTCACTTGTGATAAACTAGCAGAGATGGACGATTTAGACAGGCAATAATCAGCCAGTACAATACAATTTTAATTTAGGCTGGCTGCTAAAGTGACACCAAAAGACACAAATATGCAGAACAGGGTAGCACTCAGGCTTTAATCTAACTATTGTTCCACCCCACTCTGTATCACTGCCTTGTTAAATCTTTCTTTGGTATTTGTCCCTTCTGTTTCAATCCTACTCTTCAACTTGGTTGAGTCCCTTGATCACATCTTGCAAAGTCCGTTAGCCTCCCTAAAATGTCCCTCCTCTAGGGTCAGTCTCCTTGAAAACACCCTTCAGCTGAAATCATTTGACAAATATTGAGCATCTACTGCCCTCAAAGAATTATGGTTAGTAGGGAGACACCTTGGTAAAATGGAATACATATAGCTATATAGACATAGATATACAGCGAAATGTATGTATTGGTTAATGTTCCTTTGGTTGCAAATGACAGATAACTCAAGCAGGCTTAAGCTCAAAAAGGGAATTTGTTAATGCACAAAATCCAATATATCTTGAATTTAAGTAAGGCATGATTCAGAGGATCAAATAATGTCACCAGCAGACTCTTTCCCACTCCCTGTCATTCCTTTCACTCTCTTTATTTTTGCTTCATGCTCAGGCAGTATGTGAAGTCCACTGGCGGCTCCAGGCTTACAATAAAAACTTGTGTGTTTCTTCCCAGCTGCTCATGTTCAGTCCCAGGATTCACTCTAGTTAGATGGACCCGGGTCACATGATCACCTCTGAACTGTAGCTCCTTAGTGCTCTGATTGGCTAGACTTAAATCACATGGGCTACAACCAAAGTAGGGGGTGGGGGTGGGATGGGTTACTGAACTGTTGTCAGAGAAGGCAGAATGGAAGCTAGTGTTAAAAGAAACACTTTAGACAAATTAAATTTAACAGAGTTTATTTGGGCAAAGAATGATTCATGAATCAGGCAGCACTCAGAACCAGAAGAGGTTCAGAAAACTCCACTTGGCAGTGTGAGCAGTGAGCTTTTTTAGGCTGAACACAAAAGCAATGTAGAGAAACCACTTGATTGGCTACAGCTAGGCATCTGCCTTATTGGGCACGGCCTCATCAATTGGGTGCTTATCATTGGCTGAAGCTCCTCTGTGATTGGCTGAAACCAGGCTATATGTTACAAAAACATACTCCTAAATTAGGTTTCAGTTTGTTTACATGCTATTAGGTTGCTGTATGTTCCACAGAAACTCAAAAAATGGAGAGAGCTTCTGGCCAATGGCCTCATGCTTATTTAATTTTACACTAGGCAGATAAAAAACAACAAATATTTCTATAGTATGGGTAAGACACATTGAGAACACAATAAACAGGTGCCTAAATCTGTGTGTGAGTCACAGAAGACATCACAGCAGAGGGTAAATCCGAGTTGACACTTGAAAAAGGAGCAGGAGTTTGCTGACAGGCAGGGAAAGCCATGAGGATTGGGAGGGAAGAGGTCCCAGTGGCAAGAATGGCCTATGCAGAGTCACAAAAGAAAATAAACTATGTGTCCATCGGACACGGTTTGGTTGTGTGTCCCCATCAACTCCATGTGGAATTGTAGTCCCCAGCGTTGGAGGTGGGGCCTGTGTGGGAGGTGACTGGATCACGGGGCGGATTTCCCATGAATGGGTTAGCATCATACCATCGGTGCTGTTCCCATGATAGTGAGTGAGTGCTTGTGAGATTGGGTTTTAAAAAAATGTACATCACCTCCTCTCTAGGTCTCTCTTGCTCTTGCTCCCACTATGTGAGACACCTCACACCCCCTTCGCCTTTCGCCATGATTAGAAGCCTGTGAAGCCTGCAGAACCATGAGCCAATTAAACCTCCTTTCTTTATAAATTACCCACTCTCAGGTATTTCTTTTTTTTTTTTTTTTTTTTTTTGAGATGGAGTCTTGCTCTGTCACCCAGACTGGAGTACGGTGGTGCAATCTTGGCTCACTGTAACCTCTGCCTCCTGGGTTCGAGTGATTCTTCTGCCTCAGCCTCCCAAGTAGCTGGGATTACAGGCACCTGCCACCACTCTCGGCTAATTTTTGTATTTTTAGTAGAGATGGGGTTTCACCATGTTGGCCAGGCTGGTCTTGAACTCCTGACCTCGTGATCCGCCCACCTTGGCCTCCCAAAGTGCTAGGATTATAGGTGTGAGTCACCGTGCCCAGCCTCTTTTTTTTTTTTAGACGGAGTCTCCCTCTGTCGCCAGGCCGGAGTGCAGTGGCACGATCTCGGCTCACTGCAACCTCTGCCTCCCAGGTTCAAGCAATTTTCTGCCTCAGCCTCCTGAGTAGCTGGGATTGCAGATGCCCACCACTACACCTGGCTAAATTTTGTATTTTTAGTAGAGACAGGTTTCACCATCTTGGCCAGGCTGGCCTTGAATTCCTGACCTCGTGATCCACCCGTCTAGGCCTCCCAAAGCACTGGGATTACAGGTGTGAGTCATCACGCCCAGCAGGTATTTCTTTATAGCAGTGTGAGAATGGACTAACTCACCATCTTTTTGTACAAGGCAGAGAGCTAGATTAAAAAGGTAGGTTGTGGAGCCAGAATGCCTGGTTTGAATCCCAGTTGAATCTTGGTTGGTTACTTCATTGCACCAAGCTTCAGTTTCCCCATTTGTAAAATGGGAACAGTAATAGTACCTACTTCTCAGGCTGTTTGCAAGGATTAATTGAAATGTGTTAATACATTTAAAGTGCTTAGAAGGGGGCCTGGGATATAGGAAGTGCTAAAAACAATTGCTAAATAAATCCAATGAAGTAAAATAAAATTGGTGTGATTATTAATTCATGCTGTGCTATAAACTACTTTAAAATAATGGCCTACAATTATTTGGTTCAATGCACTATACATTTGGTTTAAAAGATCACAACAAAAGGACAACGCGACTTTCTCTTTCTCACGATCATTTACATAGGTAACATGCAATCCAGTTCCTTCTCAAATATAAATTTCCCCCTTTGTAGTCATAGTGTTGTCACACTGTTATCCCACAGTTCCACATTTTATAGGAAATGTAGTTTCTCTTTCCGGCTTTTGTTGCCTAAGGTCTAATCTTGCAGACTTATTATAGCAAAATGTTGCTCAATGTAGCCCACCCAGTCTCATGAGACAACAGACTGACCCAAACACCCCCAAAGGAGAGAAACTGAACAGAACACCCACGCAACCCACACTGCCTTGTGTTCATTTTGTAACATCAAGCTCTGAAATTGGGTCAATGGTCTTGTCACCCCTTGTCTGTGCGTTACATTTTCTGAATTGTGTATGTGTTAGGAACTTTGGTTAGATATTCTCTGTATATTTTATTCTTTGGAAATCCTCCAACCTCCACCTTTAAGTAACAATGACTTTTGAAATGGTCTAAGCAAAAGGAAAAATCTCATTTGCAATGTTTTGTGCGGTGAGGGGAAGAGAGGAAGTAAGAAAGAAAGGCATGTGGTGAAGCCAGGGTATAAGGCAGTGCTCTAAAAGGATGTGTTCTGGGGTCTCATTGTCTGGGTTTGAACCCCAGACCTGCCTATTCCAAGTTGAGTGACTTGAGCAATTATTTATCAGAGCTTGTTTCTCCTCTGTAAAACAGAGATAATGATAATGCCTGCTTGACAGAAGCAGCCAGTTTCCAAGGAGTCTCCCAATGATCACCCCTCCTGGTACTCATGGTTTTGTGGAGTGCCCTCCTATTGTATTGGGGTTGCTCTGTGTGACCAGTGGAACATGACAAAAATAGTTGTATATTATTTTCAAGGTTCAATTGTGTTAGCAAAAGGCAACTTCCCCATGGCTGCCATTTCCTCCACTTTTAGAGAACGGGAAACTTCAATGACTCCCTGCCCTGATCACCAGGCCAGGGTAGACTAGACGGCCCCAGTGCACACAGACATCTTGTGTAAAATATGAGGCATTCATTCTTCGGAAAACACCTGGGGGTTCAAGAAGTGTGTCCTAGTCCATTCAGGCTGCTATAACAAAATACCATAGACTGGGTAGCTTATGCATAACAGAAATTTATTTCTCATAATTTTGGGGGCTGAGAAGACCACAATAAAGATGCCAGCAGATGCGATGTCTGGTGAGGGCCTATTTTCTGGTTCATAGATGGTGCCTTCTTCCTGTGTCTTCACACGGTGGAAGGGCAAACAAGCTCTCTGGGGTCCCTTTTGTAAGAGCACTAATTCCATTCACCAAAGGCCCTGTCTACCAATACCATCACCTTGGGGGTTAGGATTTCAACATATAAATTTAGGGGGTGACACAAACATTTAGCCCGTAACAAAAGATGAGATTTTTTCTGAATTTGCTTTTTGTTCCTAACTTTGCTTATAACTGTCAACCTCATAAGAAGTATTTTCTCTCTCAAATACCCATCCAAACTTGACACATTCATTCATTAGAGGTTTCCAAAGTAGTGTAGACATAGGCACACAGCAATTATTTGGATGCAGGTGGAAACTACTAAATCTTTAAGATTATTTATGTACTTGGCTTCACAAGCATAATTTGTAAGATAGAATTATAAACAACTATATTTTATTCTTCTACTGTCCCTTTAATTTTTCTCAGTGAACTGATATTTCCTCTGCCCCTGGATAAACCTTGTGTAGTCTCATGATTTTTCTGGATCCTCAGATAATTACAAGTTCTATGATCATGTTTCATACATTGCAGCCTTAATTTAGAAGTTAGAATGTAAGCATAAGTGAGTGCCTGAGTCAGCTAAGGCTGCCAAAACAAAATATTATAGACTGGGTGGCTTAAACAACAGATAGTCGTTTCTCACAGTTCTGGAGACTGACAAGTTCAAGTTCAGACTGTGAGAAGATACAGCGTTTGACGTGGCCCCTTTTCCTGGCTTGCAGATGGCCACCTTCTTACTGTATCTTCACATGGCAGAGAGATGAAGTCTCTCTTCTAGTCTCTCTTCTTCTTATAAGGGCACTGAATCCATCCCAAGGGATCTACCCTCATGACCTCATCCAAACCTAATTACCTCTCAGACCTCACTTCCTAATACCCTCACATTTGGGGTTAGAGTTTCAATACATGAATTTGGGGGAGACTTAAACATTTAGTTCATAATATTCTGCTCTTTGTCCCTCTCAAAATTCACATCCCCCTTGCATTTAAAATACATTCACTCCATCTTAACAGTCTCAAAAGTCAACTCATTCCAGCATCAACTTCAAAGTTTAAAGTCTCATCTAAATATCATCTAAATCCAACATGAATGAGACTCAAAATTCACCCTAAAGCAAAATTCCTTTCCAACCGTGAATCTGTGAAACCAGACAAGTTATGTGCTTCCAAAATACAATGATGGAACAGACTCAGGATAGATATTCTTATTCCAAAAGGGAGAAATTGAAAGGTAGAAAGGGTTGACAAGCACCAAGGAAATCCAAAATCTAGAAGGCAAACTTCATTGGGCCTTAAAACTGAAATACAATCCTCTTTGGCTCAAAGAATGCTCTGGGTGTAGGCCAACTGAGGTGGTGGTCCTCCCTTCCAGAACCACTGGAGGTATTACCCCCATCTTTCAGTGGGGTGTCCCTGCTTCTTCAGCTCAGTGTAGCACTACCCCCATGGCTCTCTGTGAGTGCCACACCCACATGACTGCTGAGTAGCAGTCCCACTCTTTGAAACCAAGACGGAGGCAGCCTTGTTCCCAGGGGCCTGTGCACTCTGGGCCTGTGGTGGCAGTAGCAGCCCTGATGATGTCTGAATTGCCTTTGGGATCCTTCCTCTCTTTTCCTGAAGGATATTGCATATTCACAGCCTTACTTCATTCCATCTTGTTTTCTCTTTTCCTTTTAGTCCCAACTGCGGGGACTAAAGCATTATTTCTCCTGGAATAATCCCAACTCTATTTCTGGCTTCTGTTGAGATGGTTGATTAGGTCCATGGTTCATACTCACACTACTCTCCTTATCAGGTGGGTGACCAGCCACACTCTTAATAATATCTTCTTTTCTTTTCTTCTTTTATTTTTTAAAATAGAGATGGGGTCTCACCATGTTGCCCAGGCTGGTCATGAACTCCTGAGTTCAAGTGATCTGCCTGCCTTGACATCCCAAAGTGCTGGGATTATAGGCATGAGCCACCATGCCTGGCCTAACTCTTCTGAACATGGTTTCTCATTTTTTTTGGAATAAGGACAGGCTAAGAATTTTCCAAATCTTTAAGTGCCAGTTCTTTTTTGATTAACAATTTCTTCTTCAATTCATTTCTCTCTTCTTAATTTTTACTATCAGTAGCCAAGAGGAACCAAGCTGCTCTTTCAACACTCTGCTTAGAAATGGCCTCAGCCAACTATCCAATTTCATTGCTTGAAAGTTCTTCTGTCCACAAAACACTAGAACATGCAATTCAGTAAGTTCTTTGCCACTTTATAAAAAGGATTTTCTCCATTGTCCAATAACATGTTCCTCATTTCCATCTGAGGCCTCACAGAATAGCCTTTGCCACCTATATTTCTGCTAGTATTCTGTTCATGATTATTTATGCATCCTCAAAGAAAGAAGATGGAAGTTCTTTTTGAGTCCTCACCAGAATCATCTTTAGCAATTTTTTCACAGCAACCTTGGCTTTTTCTAGCATGTATCTCAAAACTCTTTTAGCCTTCACCCATCACCCTGCATCATCACTGCTTCCACATTTTTAGAATTTATTTTAATTAAAAAAGTATATAATGTAATTCAGAAGATCCAAAGATATCCCTTATGCACCATATGGATGTCAATTTCACCATGCAAATTTCACCATGCAAATTCTTCCTCCCTCTGAAATACTTTGACCTTTATTATTATTATTATTTTAATTTGAGATTCAGGAGGTACATGTACAGATTTGTTACATGACTATATTGCATAATGCTGAGGTTTGGGCTTCTGCTGAACTGTCACCCAAATGGTGAACATGAACATAGTACCCAATAGGTAGTTTTTCAGCTCTTTTTCCTCCCTCCTTCCCTTTCCCCTTTTGGAGTCCCCAGTGTCTATTGTTTCTATCTTTATGCCCGTGTGTACCCCATGTTTATCTCCCTCCCACTTATAAGTGAAAACATGCAGTGTTTAATTTTGTTTCTGTGTTAATTCACTTAAGATAATGGCCTCCAGCTGCATCCATGTTGCTGCAAAGGACAGATTTTTTATGACCGTGTAGTATTCCATTGTGTATATGTACCACATTTTCTTTTCCAATCCATTATTGATAGGCACCTAGGTTGATTTCATGTCTTTGCTATTTTTATACATTGGTTATAGCAGCACCCATCCTGGTACCAATTTCTGTCTTAGCTTGAGCTGCCATAGCAAAATAACAGTGAGCAACAAGAAAGATCAGCAGACCTAAGAATTCTCCTACTCCAAGATAAGATGAGTGCATTAAAAAAACAAAACAAAATAATGATGACAAATCAGATCTGACAAAAGGTGCTCCCCATGCAAATCATAATTATAAGATGCTTATTTAAAGTAAGGATTTACATTGACCATTGTTAAGAGTAAACCTTGCCCTCAATGTATTTTGCATCTTGAGATATGATTAATTAGCACATGTAAAGAATTTGCAAACATTTGTTGAGGGTGTGCCCACCTTTTTTGCTGATATTGGTGAACAATAACAAAAATTAGAACCCCCTGTTTTTTATTTCCATGCAAGCCTCACTGCTTCCAGGAAGATGCCCACTGATGTCTCCATTGAGCTCCTGCAGCGTTTGTGACTGGTCCACCTGGATTCCCTTTAATTATTCAGTCTCCCACACTGATCTTTCGTGGTTTCATTTTATCGTCCCCATTTTCCCAGTACGTTTGCAAACTTCCCAGGGACAAGTGCGCGTCCCTGCTGTTTACTACCCACAAAAGGTGTCTGATAATTCACCATAAGTGTGTTTATGCCTGCCATGAGCGCCTACTTCCTTTTGGCCTAGAGTTTGGGAGTTCTAGAATTGTTCCTCTCCAAGTGAAGACCAAGGAGTAGAGGATGAGGAGAGGGAGAAGAAAAGGTTGAAAAAAAAATCAAAGAACCTAGAAGGTTTGTTCTGTTAGACTTTGCAAAGAGCAGCAGAAAAAGTCAAATCTATCACAAAATATAACTTGATTTCTGATATTGTATTATTCTAGTTCAATGATTCAATGAAATAAAGAGGAAAACATTTAAGAAGTGAGAGATGAGAAGTTCCGGGAAGCCATGCCCGCTTAGATAAGCAGCACCCTCAGCTTCCAAGGTGTGCCTTTTTGTTCTGCCATCTTTCCTTCTTTTGTTCCTTCCTTTCTCCATTCCTGTCTTTTATTACTTTTGAATCTTTTGAGGACCGCTCTGTTGTTTGTACTGAGCTGGGGGCCGCAACAGAGACAACAGAATTGTAAGGTATACCTGGAAGAAACTGCCCCCTCCACTTCTTTGGGAACAGAGTGAGAGAGGTATAAAAAAACAAATACAAACTAACCAGAAGGACAAGAAATATATACAGTCGATTCTCATGATTTGCAGTAACTACATCCTAGAAAGTTACCATAAACATTGCATTAGTGAATGCTGAACCTTTGCTCCCAGGGGAAATACAGTAAGTGGGGGCTCCTGAGAGCCTCTGTTCACATTTTCGTCAATCAATCAATACAAAATCTCATTGTACATGTTTTTCTGTTTAAAGACACTTTTGTAATATGTAGTTGATTCGTTAACATTGAAATCGCAGCCAACAGCACTGTAACTCATGCTTGATGCAGCTTATCTAACACACATACTTTCTCCCTAAAGCACATCGTTGCCTTCTTGTGCTTAACCCTAGACAGCACTTCAGCACCCACTTGGCGAACATTTTAAACTGCAAAACCACCAACGAAAAGCACAAAAATGTATAAACAAGTGACACTAGACTGCAAAAAGGACACTTGTTTACAGTATAAGCGCAGAAGCAAGAAGGCAGAGGGTCAATTTGTTTAACCTCAGTTGAGACTGTGTGCCTCTGGAGACTCAAATTTTTCACAGCTCTGAGTGTGTCCAAGAGTGACCACAAAAGCTCTGTAAATATTGATTTTGGGATAACAAATAAATTTTGGCAAGTAGGCAAACTTGTAAACACCAAATCCATGAATAATGAGGATTAACTGCATATATATATATGATATATACATCTACATACATACATAGGTATGTGACATTCATGGTCAAGAAGAATTAATGACCAAACGAGAGAAAAATACACTGGGAATATATCTATGGAGAACGGGGCAGTGAGCAGAAGTGAGAGAAGTCGGTATGGAGGGCCTTCCAGGACTGTGCATTGGTTGGATAGAACTGAGCGGGGTGTAGGGTGTGTGTGAGGAAGAAAGGAGAAGGGGGCTACTTTGGAAGCCAAGGGGAAGCGGCTTGGAAGGGAGGAGGAGGCCAGGGCTCAGAGGTATGCGGAAGTGGTCAGCTGGGTTTAAGAAATCCTGAGACACATGTGCCGGAGAGGGCAGAGGGTGAGTGAACCATTTGAGTCTCTTCCACCGGTTTACTCAACTCTGAATTTCAAATAAAAGAAGCCTTTTGTAAGAAATTACAAAATAATAGTTCCTCAAACATGGATTTGTAGATGAGAAGAACATTTAGGAGGAAAGCATTTTGGGTTGGCCTTTGCTCATGAAAATGTTATTTCCGCGGGCAAATGGGGATAACCTGCTCTGTTGGCAGAGCAAGAGAAGCTGGGCTCAAAGCCAACAAATACGACACAGAAATAGGACTTTTGAAAATGAAACCCTGCAAACACTTATCAAAACCTGCTTGTGCTTTAAGTCATCAGAACAAAAGGTATAAGTACCTGCTGTGATGAAATGTCACTGCCTACTTAGTGGGAAAAATGGAAGCTGAGCTGGAATCTCTGAGTCAGAAAGAAACAGGTCCAACAAAGCTTGCAATCAGGCTTACCTGGAAAAGAAACGGAAGTGAATGAGAGGAAAATCAAGTATGACCAAGGCCAGCAGTTGTAAAGAGCTTTTTCTCGTAACTTGAAAACAGCTTCCCTCCCTACTTTATCTACTTTTAACTCCTACTCAAGCTGGGGTAGGGAGAAGGGTGTTGGATTTGTGTCAACAACTACAGAACCAGGTTGCTGCAATGCAGTGAATGTTTCCGGACTGGTGCAGGGGTCTTAAAGGAAATCTCCTGGCAGGGTACAACTGTCTAAACTTCAAAGCAGCATGTCAAAACCTGGCTACAATCTGTTCACCGAAAGACATGTACTGCTATGGAGCAGCACCATTCATAATAATAACTCAGAACTGGAAATCACCCACATGTCTATCCACGGTTGAAAGGATAAGTAAATCATGGTATATCCACACATAGAACACTGTACAGCACTGAGAATGCACAACCTAGATGTACACACAACATTATGGAGAAATCTTGCAAAAGGAATGTTGAGCCAAGGAGCCAGGCATGACAGAATATACTGTATGTGTCTGTTTATGCAAAGGAAAGATAAATAGCCAAACAGGTCAAGGTAATATGCTATTGGAAGTCAGGCAGCAGTTACCTCTAGGAAGCAGGATTTTATAGAGACTGAAAGGGAACTTAAGGGAGGTATCTAGTGCGGTGGTGGTAATGTTGTTTCTGATCTGCGTGCTGATTGCACTAGCATGCTCAGTTTATAAAGTTGAGTGAGCTATACACTTATGTGCATTTTTATGAATGCATAGTATGCTTCAATAACAATGTTTTTGAAAGTGTTTACCATTAGTTGGGGGGTGGGCATTCTGTATCGCAAACATACATATTGCCTGGTGGCATCAGAGGACAAGGGCAGGTGCAGAAGGTGGATTTTTCTTTGCCGCAAAGTCAACACAGAGTGAAACACTGAATAAAAGGATGCCTGGAACCTCCTGTGAAATCTCATTTGCTCATTTATACATTTGTTCATTCATACAACAGTCATGTGCTGAGAGGGAGAATATACAGTCAGGATCTTAAAGACACACCATCTAGAAGGGAAGGCTGACAAGTAAACTGACAATGATGCAGTGTGGTAACTTCTTTGTTGAGGATAACACTAGGGTATTAAGAGACTATTGATTTGGAGTCCTGACATGTTTGATTAACACTTGAATTGAATTTTCTCCAATGCCCCAAGTATTTCTTGAGCCTCTAAGGCAGTGAGCTCATTTAAAATGCACACAGATCACCTGGGAATCTGGATAAAATGTGGATTCTGATCTAGTAGGTCAGGGCAGGCCTGAGATTTGCATTTTTTTTTTTTTTTTTTTTTGAGATGGAGTCTTGCTCTGTTGTCCAGGCTGTAGTGCAGTGGTGTGATCTCAGCTCACTGCAAACTCCACCTCCTGGGTTCAAGCAATTTTCCTGCCTCAGCCTCCCAGGGAGCTGGGATTATAGTTGCATGCCATGCCTCAGACTCAGCCTTCCAAGTAGCTGGGATTGCAGGTATGCACACCATGATGCCCAGCTAATTTTTGTACTTTTAGTAGAGATGGGGTTTCACCCTGTTGGTCAGGCTGGTCTCGAACTCCTGACCTCAAGTGAGGCCGCCCACCACGGCCTTCCATAGTGTTGGGATTACAGGCGTGAGCCACTGCCTCGCGCCAAGATCTGCATTTCCGATGAGGCTTCTAAGAGGCGCAGACGCTGCTGCTCTTCAAACACACTTTATGAGGCCTAAGAGAGAAGGCCATGCTATGGTGGGCACTGTCTGGCTCCAACTCAGGACAGCTTGACAGCCTATTTGGTTCAGGCCAGTCCCTCCCAAGGACACAAACAGAGAAATAAAAGACAGAACTGCGTGGGAGGAGACATGGGTGGCTGGGGAGGCTTTCCAGACTGTCTGTGGTCAACCATGGGGTGGGGTGGCGTGCCAGAAAGGGATCTGGGAGGAGACCACTTACGCTATTTCACAAAATTGGCAGAACTTTTTCTCGTGCTTCTTTCATTTTGGCTTTTCCAACTGCCCAAACCTTGTTTTGTTTTGTTTTGTTTTTGAGATGGAGTCTTGCTCTGTTACCACGCTGTAGTGCAGTGGTGCGATTTCGGCTCACTACAATCTCTGCCTCCTAGGTTCAAGCAATTCTCCTGCCTTAGCCTCCCAAATAGCTGGAACTACAGGTGCATGCCACCAAGGCTGGCTAATTTTTATATTTTTAGTAGCGATGGGTTTTCACCATATTGGCCAACATGGTTTCGATCTCCTGACCTGGTGATCTGCCCACCTTGGCCTCCCAAAGTGCTGGGATTACAGGTATGAGCTGCCACACCCTGTCCCAAACCTTTTCTTGACATGCACAACAGACTGGAGATGTGACTATAAATATAGAATTCGCGTGCATGGCTGCACAAGGAAGGAGAAATTTCACAGAAGATGGAGAAACTGGTCAGGATTGCCTCAACTATGTTGTAAGGTGAACATTAAAAAGGTGGCTGAAATAATTTCTTCTATTTGTTTACACACCGAAGGGAGGAAGAGAAGAGTGTCATATGTACCTTTTTCTCTTAGCGATGGAGATTCTACTAGACTCTAGCCCAGACTGGAGGGTGGGGGGCAGAGTCCTGAAGGGGAGGAGGAGAACCCTGCCAAGGTTGTGGGAAGAGTGGGAGCGGGAAGGGCATGCAGGCTCAAGGAAGGGCAAGAGAGTGCAGAGAGCTTAAACACCTTGATTCAGCATGGCTGACGCAGGGTGTGTCCAGCCACTCAAATGGAAGCTGCAGAGCCCCACGGGGCCAGTGGTAGACACTATGTAGTCCACAGGAAGTCAGCAAAGGCTGCTTTTGTTTGTGGTTGGGGACTCCAGTGACCTTTATTTTTTTCATATCAATAAATAACCTTTTGACTGAGAAATATATTCACATTAAAATTCAAAAGGCTTACAAGATTATTCAGTTGAAATATCTACCTCTCACCTCAGATCCTTGGCCTTCCTTCTCTGTCCACACAGGCAAACAATACCATGAGTTTCTTGAGCATCCCTCCAGAAGTATTTTATGAAGATATGAACAAATTTTTAGAATAAATTCTCTTCCCCCTTTCTACACAAAACAGTGAGTCATCCATAGTCAGAATTTCATCAGGCTTCCTGACCACACCGCTCCTTTATTTTTCCAGATATCACTTGTCATCCAAGACACAGACTTCCTTGGTTTTCCTTCTTCATCGAGGCCATTCCTTTCCAGTCTCCAGTCTCCAAAAAGAGACACATGGCTAGTGTCTCTTTTTCTCCCTGTGCCATCCACATGCTGAACTCCCAAATGTGTATCTCCAACCCAGTTCCAGCTTTTCTTCTGGACTCATATGTCCAACTGCCTACTCGGCAACTCCCCTCGAGTCACAGACACTTCAGACTGAATATGTGAAAGATTGACAGTTGGGCATAGTGGCTCACACCTGTAATCCCACCACTTTGGGAGGCTCAGGCAGGAGGATGGTTTGAGGCCAGGACCTCATGACCAGCTTGGGTAACATAGCAAGACCGCTGTCTCTAAATAAATAAGTAAATAAAATTAGGGGAAAAAAAATGACTGGACTCCTGAATTTACCCTCCCCCACTCCAGTCTGCTTCTCCCACGATCTCTCCTTCTCAGCTAATCCTACTACATTTTCCTGGTTTATCAGGTCAAAAGTCTTGGCATTATCCTTGACTCTGCGCTTTCCCTCATACTCCATATCTAAACTGCCAAGAAATCATAGTAGGTCTGCCTTCAAAATTTATGCTGAATTTGATCATTTCTTACTAATGCTACTGCTGACTCCTGTGTCCAAGCCACCATCATCTCTCACCTGAGAATTGCTCTCCCAGCTCCTACTTTTGTTCTCTCTCCAGTCTGTTTTCCTATAATAATTACCAATAAAACTTTCTCAATGGAAAAGACCTACATGTTTGCCTTTTAAAGCAACAAGGGAAGAGGGCAAGAGGATGCATGGGCTTGGGAGTTTATTTTCTCTCCTCCTGTGTACACCTCCTCTAATCTGTCTCCCATGCTGCCACAGAGCAATCTTTCTAAAAGACAAGTACCGACCATGCATATTCTGGTTAAGAGTTGTCGACTTCCTGCAGCCTTAAAGGTAAGTTCCAAGCTCCTTCCCAAGGCATGTGAGGTTCTTTCAAGTCCTCACATGCCTTCCCCTTCAATTCACCTCCCGGGTCTACCCAACATGTTCTCACTTTGCCAACTACTGCAGGTTGCCAGTCAGGGAATTTTCCAGGCAGAATGTGGAGAAAGCAAAGAGGAGCAACATATTTCTGGAGAAATAACACATAAGGAAAGATGTGGAGTTGTGAGGTAGGCTGACGTGAAGGTACAGTCCTGTAACCGGTTATAGGAATAGTGACTTTTATTTTTTTCCTAAGGAGAAGGCCTGGAGATTATCACCAGACCAACTCAAAATTACAAAGTTTTCCAGAGCTTATATACCTTCTAAGCTATACGTCTACATGGAAGTGTGCATTCATCAAAAGACATAAATGATTAACTTCTTTTCGTCTGTGACTAAGGTCTGAGTCTTGAAGACCTTTCTGTGGAGCATCAGTAAATTTACTTAATCTAAATGGGTGCAGATGCTGGGGTGATTACCCTGATCTTGTCTCCTGCTAAATCAGGGAGGTTTGGGGAGTTCCTTCAGACTCCCAATGAACTTGTTTAACCATGCTTTAAGGTTCAGGGAAGGCCTGGGCACAACTCTTGGTGGGCTTTTGTTACATCCCAGCCTTTGTATGGGGCACCGGCTTTTAATGTCGAACTTAACCACTTGGTCAGCACTGAAACAGTTGTTATGGAGGCCTGCATTAGTGAGACCTGGCCTGCCACACCAGGCTGAGATGGGCACACTTCTTGAGCTCAGGAGCTCGAGACCAGCCTGGGCAACATGGCAAAACCCTGTCTCTACAAAAAAAAAAAAAAAAAAAAAATATATATGTATATATATATATATATATATACATGCAAAAATTAGCTGGGTGTGGTGGCTTGTGCCTGTGGTCCCAGCTACTCAGGAGGCTCAGGTGGAGGATCACTTGCACGCCCAGGAGACAGAGGTGGCGATGATCTGAGATCATGCCACTGTACTTCAGCCTGGGTGACAGACCAAGACCTGGTCAAAAAAAAATAAAATAAAATAAAATAAAAAACAAAGGAAAAAAAAAAGAAAAACAAAAAGAAATGTTTGATTTAAAACTGGGGGTTTATACTACTTTGGAGATAATAAACTGAATGATTTAACTTAGTGTAAAGGGGGATACACATTTCTTTTTTTGTTTTTTGTTTTAATTGACATAAAAAGTGTACGTATTTATGGGGTATAGTGTGATATTTTGATGCATGCAGAGGATACACAATTCTGCAAAAAAGAGGCAAGAGGCAGAGTTTAATCAGGAGCTAGCTAGACCACATAAGCAGGCAGAGCAAAGGGAGAAAGCCATTCTGTTTAAATGGCAACATGGTCTCGAAGAGCACCCAAGTGTGGAGTCCAGAAGTAGTGCTGCAGTCTTCCATGTCATTCTTCAAAAAATTAGGATTCTCAACTCTTACAAACATCAAATGCCAAAATAACAACAAAAAAGTGAACTTACACAAGAAATGAGACTCATCTTTCATTTTAATATAATTTCAGATTTAAAAAATCATAAAAGCATACAAATATAATAGTATTATAATATACTGTGAATAACTGGTTATTTAAAAAAGTTTGCCAAAGCTTTCTTGAAAAAACAAAAGCCCACATTCATCTTTTAATCCCTTGGATTTTACGCCAAAAATTCTAGTATTTGAAAATGGGCCTTAAATCAAAAAAGGTAGACAATATCAACCGGCAATGTTAGTAAGACCTTGAAGGATTTTCAGCAGGGGAGTGAGATGATTACGTTAGAAAGAATGCTCTAGCAGATAACACAAGCAAGAAGGAAGAAAGATCTGTCCACGATAATGTGGTGGAAAACCAACAGATAAGGGCAAGTATCTGGGGCAAAACTGATAAACTCACCCAACTGAGACCAGGAGTCTTGGGAAAGATTGAGTTCCCTGTAGAGGACAGAAAACCCAAGATAACACTGTCTTAAACAAAGTAGATATTTCTTTCTTTCTCAAAGATAAGAAATTCAGAGCAGTTCACATGGGGGTTCCATGATCCCCAGAGACCTGGCTATTTCCAGCTCATGGCTCCTTCTACTTTGCTCCTCCACCACTCTCAGCACACAGCTCCAACCTCATGATACAACAGGGTAGTTAGAGCTCTAGCCATCAATGTATCTTATCTACCTTCCAGGAAAAGAATAGAGAAAAGGCTAAAAAGAAAAATAAAGTTACTGTTAAAGACACTTCTCAGGAGTTGTAATTGACAATTCCACTTACATCCCATTGGGCAGAACTTAATGACATGGTCTAACTGCAAAGAAGGGAAATATCTACTTCCGTGTGGCCATGTGTCCAGCTAAACATGGAAGGTTTTACTACTAAGGATGAAAAGATATATAGGTATTAGAGGACAACTAATGATCTTTGTCATGCCAGATGTATAACCTGGAGAGGAAAGAAGAAAGGCAGATTACTGAGAAGTGTGTGAGGGCACTGCATTAACCTGTAGGATTTTGTACCTTCAGAATTGTTCTTTTCCAAACACATCTCTACTTCTGGCCCCATGCCTTGATTCCTGCTAAGTCCATCTGAAAATCTGCCCACCTCCCACTCCCCATACTCAATCCTACCATTTTTCCTATTAATATTCTGCTCATCCTTCAAATCCCATCTCAAATGCTATGTCAATCATGACGTTATTCTTGACCTTCCCCAAAGGGATAGAACTTGTCCCTCTAGAATTTCATGTATAGTTTTCCTTGGGCCTTAGTCTCCTCTTAACACCATGTTGTCTTAGGTCATTAGTATAGCTGGGTACTAGAGTATAAATTATCCAAGAGGTAAGACAGAGCCTTCCCCAATTATTTTCTAGGTAGCACAATGTAGTAGAATGCATTTAATAAATATCTGCAAATTACACTGACTATTTCAAGAAAGGAAAGGTATATGTAAAGGAAGGGGAGAAAACAATGTAAAGTCTTTTTGCCCTTTTAAGGGAAGCATTTGTGCAACAATTGAAATTCCCCGTAAATGCATTTCAAAACATATGATCTTTGCTAATGTTGCCATTCCTTTTTAGAGGCCTAATTTGGTGTGACTTGTTTTGCTGTACAAACCATGGTTGCTTCTCATTTCCCAGGCTGTCTTAAAAGCTCTTGCTAACACATCAAGGAAAAGTAACATTAAAGTGGTTAAAATAGACAAAATAAAAGCCAACTGCAATAATCATATTAGCTAACATGTAACAAATGCCCAATCTGTGCCAATCACAATGCCAAGCAGTTCCCATACTTTATCTCATTTCATCTTTTCAACAACTCCATGGGCCACAGGTTCCTCAATTATCCTGAGGGGATTGAGGGATTAAGTAACATTTCCAGGTGAACAACAGGGCTGGAATTCTTCCTGTTCATATGGCTCTATAAATATAGGTATTATTTCTTTTCATAATATTTTATATAGATCATCTTTTCATCTTTAAGTCTCCTTTGGTAACTAGACCCTGATATTACTCTTCTTTTATTATTGTTAGTACTATTATTTGTAGAGACAGGGATTCACCACATTGCCCAGGCTGAACTTGAACTCCTGGGCTCAAGCGATCTGCTTGCCTCAGCTTCCCAAAGTGCTGGGATTACAGGTGTGGGTCACTGTGCCCAGCCTTACCCTTCTTTTATAGATGCAGTGGAAAGCTTCATTTTTTGAAGCATTCTCAATTTCCCATTGGAGATCAATAATACTCCAATTGCTTGTAAACTGCGAATTTTGTACATTCTATATTTGGGATGAGTGGCATCTCACAAAACAATTCCTACTATGTATTTATTATTTGATGAATATATTAATGGAGGAATTTATTTGTGGTTGTCTGTGGATATTTTCATTTAAACACAAGTGGCATAAACTCTGTGGGTTCCTGGTAATCAATAATAGAAGATGATAATGATGTTCTTATTAAAACAAACTACCCTTTCTCCATACTAGATAAAGAAGATGATTTGATTGTGTATTATTTGAATAAATGAATTCTATGGCATCTATTGTATTTGTCACCCTAGATTTGGTGACCTCAAAAAATGTTTGTGGCTCTGCGTGGTGGCTTACACCTGTAATCCCAGCACTTTAGGAGGCCAAGGCAGGTGGATCCCTTGAGCCCAGAAATTTGAGACCAGCCTGGGCAATGTGGCAAAACCCCGTCTCTACAAAAAATATAAAACTAGCCAGGCATGGTGGCAGGTGCCTGTAGTCCCAGCTACTTGGGAGGCTGAGGCACGAGAATTGCTTGAGTCCAGGAGGTTGAATGTGCAGTTAGCCGTGATCACGCCACTGTATCCAGCCTGGGCAACAGGACAAAATCTTGCCCAAAAAACCCAAAATGCAAATGTTGATCACAAATTCTTACATCCTGTGAATTAGGACCTATGCAGGTGTAAGGTATTAGAATTCATAGTTTGGGATTTTTTTTGTTTTATTTTGTTTTGCTTTAGCTTGCAGAGGCCAATACAAGGATATCCAGAAATACTGCTGTTTATTTTGTTGTTGTTGTTGTTGTTGCTGGAGCCAAATTTCATCAGTTTTGATAGAGAATTGAGCCATACCAGCATCCTCAATCCATCCACTATCCCTCACACCTCTGAAATTTTTACTTTCGTCTTCTTCTCTACCTTTTTGCCTCTGAGTCGATCCTTCTGCAGAAACTTTCCTCTTCTCCAGAAGCTCTTTCACCTCTATATCTAAACATGTTAAAATTTCTCTTGCCCTAAAAAGCAAAAATTTAAAAAATACTTTCTTGGCCGGGCACGGTGGCTCACGCCTGTAATCCCAGCACTTTGGGAGGCCCAGGTGGGCAGATCACAGGTGAGGAGATCGAGACCATCCCGGCTAACACAGTGAAACTCCGTCTGTACTAAAAATACAAAAAAATTAGCCAGGCATGGTGGCAGGCACCTGTAGTCCTAGCTACTCGAGAGGCTGAGGCAGGAGAATGGTGTGAACTTGGGAGGTGGAGCTTGCAGTGAGCCGAGATCGCGCCACTGCACTTCAGCCTGGGCGACAGGGTGAGACTGTCTCAAAAAAAAAAAAAGCTTTTTCAATGCTGCATTCCTCTCTAGCTGCCCCTTTATCTTCCCTTCTCACATTGGCCAAGCAACTTGACAGTGGTTTATGCTCCACCTCCCTCTTCTCTTCATTGCTCAATCCACTACTCTCTGGCTTCCATCTTCAACCAAATCACAACAGTCAACAAAACCACCACCTTCCCCACTCTCACCCCACTGCCCCACTAGAAGTGAAATCTAGAGAATTTTCACTTCTCACTTCGGTGGTCCTCTGGACCGCATCTGGTATTGATGGCTGGCTCTTCCTGGTTTATTTCATAAGTTTCTCTTCCTCTAGCCCTTTAAAAAAAAAAAATTCTGGTGTTCTCTCACCTTCCAACCTGTTTTCATTACCCTTATCTTTACACACTCTTCTTGGGTTGAGCTTACCCACTGTCATAATTTGATCCACCACGTTTTGTGACGTGGTCATGTCTACCTGACACTTCCCCAGAGCTATGGACTTAAATATCCAAGTGACTCATGGACATCTCCGCTTCGACCCTCATAGGTTCTCAAATTTCATCTGTCCAACGTTGAATTTAGCGTCTTCCCCTTAAATCTGTCTGATTTAGTTTGAATATATGTCCCTACCAAATCTCATGTTGAATTATAATCTCCAGTGTTGGAGGTGGGGCCTGGTGGGAGGTGTTTGGGTCACAGGGGCAGATCCCTCATGGCCTGGTGCTGTCCTCGCCACAGTGTCTTGTAGGCTCTGATTGTTTAAGAGCGTGGCACTGGACCCCCAATCTCTTGCTCCTGCTCTGGCCATGTAGAGGCCTGCTCCTTCTTTACCTTCTGCCATGATTGTAAGCTTCCTGAGACCTACCCAGAAAAATACCGGAGCTATGCTTCTTGTACAGCCTGCATAACTGTAAGCCAATTAAACCTCTTTTCTTATAAATTGCCCAGTCTCAGGTATTTATAGCAATGGAAGTACAGCCTAACATACTGTCCTCTTCCTATAGACTACTACCTCTGGTTAATGACTAGCCAGCCACTGAAGCCGAAAGACTGGGCCCCCTTAGTCTCTTCTCAATCTGTGAATCCACTTACCTAAGTATTCCTACCATTCATTCCTTCCTCTCTATCCTAACTTACTACTTACCTATGTCAGGCTCCCAGCATCTTCTGATTGAGCCATTTTAACAGTTTCCTAAATCTCCTGCTAATGGTTTTGATACCACATTTTACAACATGAGTCTAACCATGCGTTATCAGTCCCCTGCTGAAAACTCTTCAATGGGTCCCCCACTAATGCATCCAGGATTAAAAGGCCACCTGTTTAAGGTCCTTCGAAACCTAGCCTCTTCCAATTTTTCCAGTTTTAATTTTGAGGCCCCACCCTAAAGGCAAGGCATCCTTCAATCCTCCTTCACCTGCCACAAGGGCCCCAGAGCTGAGCTAGACGTCCCAGCTCTGCACTCCCATTGCGGCCAGTGTATAACTTTTATAGAAATTCATTAGTTTCTAAGATGGGAATGTTGGCTTTCTCCGTTTGAGAGCTGCAGGGTCTGGGGATGTACATAATAAACATTCAAACTGACAAAACAACCGTTTAAACCTTGAATTGCCAAAACAAAAGAACCTCTCGTGCCTCCCCGTCGGGGAATCGAACCCCGGTCTCCCGCGTGACAGGCGGGGATACTCACCACTATACTAACGAGGAACTGCACAGATGACTGTCTTCTGATAGGCCTTTTCTACGTTTTTGCTCCGCCCGGCCGTCGCTGCATGCACGCACCCATGACCTGATTTTCTTATGTTTGCCACCACAACTTCCACGGAAGTTGAACGGAGCCAAAATGGTAGTGTTCTGTTTTATCTCCCCCTCCACTTCTCATCATTTCCCTCAGGCCACCCTTCTTCTAACTGTCCAGACTCCCCTGCTCTTCTTCCCCAGCTCCAGCAGCACTCTCGATCCCCCTCAACACCCCTAACACACACGCTCCCAGGTAGCCAAGCGCCCGCTTCCGCGCGGCACCATGGAACTTGTAGTTCCTTCACTCATCCCCCAACGCTCGGCTGACGTTAAGAAACTTCCTTTCCCGGCGTGCACCGCAAATCCCTCCCCTGCTTCTTTACCTCTATCCCTCCTCCTCAGGTTCTCTATCGGCGAGTCTGGTAGCTGAGCGTTAGGGTGTAGTTGTAGTGTGGTGTGATTCCCCAGAGCCATGCCCGAGGTAGTGGATACCTGTTCGTTGGCCTCTCCGGCTTCCGTCTGCCGGACCAAGCACCTGCACCTGCGCTGCAGCGTCGACTTTACTCGCCGGACGCTGACCGGGACTGCCGCTCTCACGGTCCAGTCTCAGGAGGACAATCTGCGCAGCCTGGTACAGTGGGGCGCCTGCCCAGTGCCCGCCTCTCCCGGGCTCCCCGCCCCACGCCCCTAGTCCTTGCGGATCTGCGGCTCAGCCCGCCGCGGCCCCTGCCTAGCCCCACGTCCCCGTCTGCTCTTCTGTAGCCCCCATCCAACTCACGTTGTGCACTTCTGTTCGGCCCCCCCAGATCTGCCACAGCACCCCCTCTCAACCCCACTTAGCCTCTGCATCCCTTCCTTCACCCCGCACTTACACGTCTGTCTCCTCCGCCCCACGGCCCGATCCTCTCTCCGAGGTCCCTGGGCACATCCCGCGCCTCGTCCACACCTCTCAACTCACCCAGCCCTAGGTGTCATCTTTGCAATAGCCCCCATAATTTTAGTTCCCGGCTCTTAATTACCCCATGGCCTCCCCATTGCCTCGGCCTGCGGCCCAGAACCCCCTTCCTCGGGCCCCAGACTTTTCCCAGCCCCCAGCGCACCTTCCTCAGTCAACAATCTCACCCAAGTCTCAGATCCCATGTCCTGTCGATCCCTGATCCCACAGTTGCCTCCCAGGAACCCTTATTTCGATCCACAGGTCTGCAGGGCACCACCCATCCGTCTCTCTCCCAGTTCCCTGGATCTCCCTGCTAGTCGTTCTCAAGCCCCTTAGGATTCCCAGCCCCGGCCAGGCAGGCCTCTTCTCTCCCCGCTACTTTGAAACTAACAGTCCCGTCTTGCTAACTCTAGGCGCAGCTCTCTTCAGGGTCCTTTCTACTTTTTAATCTTATCAACTTTCTTATCTTCTAGTAATTTAAGGACGGGTGGGACATTCAAGTTTTCTAAGGATGATTCAATACGCTTTATTAATAGTTGGTTCCAAGGAGCCAAGTAGTTATTTCACTTAGAAAACACATACTTCTACAAACTCTGTAACCATTGGAATGAAGAAAGGTTGTAGATTCATGGAATATTATTCAGTGATTTTATCTGTATCATATAACCTATATTTAATGTTCTTGCTCAAATTGCCCGATAGTATTTGGTTTGTACCTTTCACCGGAAGAATTTCACAGAAGAGCATTTTAGAAATAAGAGGGTCAGGAAAAGACAGCCAAATTCGGCTTCTTCACCAGGGCGGGATGCTACACGTGTATTTTACACAGTATAGCATGGTGAAATCTACTAAAGCATATCAGTAAGCAATCAGATCAGATCGGGCAGATAAGAATTGGTGGGTTTCAGGCCTCTTTTTCCTACTTGTGTAGGAAAGATCTGCATTTTGATTTCATTAATATGAACTAATAAGTACTTAACTTTCTTACTCTTTGGCCTTCAACATTTTGCTAAACTGATTGATTTGAAAAATAGGTCGATTCCTCTATGTACTGATACGTAATCACCAGAAGTACTATAAGAAAGAAAGATAAGCAAGGAGGCATCTATTTCCTTGTAGATCGCACTTTGGTCTTCTTGAAGTACCATGCTATCTTTAATTGTAGTAGCAACTTTGCCTGGGCAGGGCTGAAGTCCTATTTCATTGCAGTTTCAAAACTAAACACCGCATGTTCTCACTCATAAGCGGGAGTTGAACAATGAGAACACACGGACTCAGGGAGGGGAACATCACACACCAGGGCTTGTCGGGGGCAGGGGCCTAGGGGAGGGATAGCTTTAAGAAAAATACCTAATGTAGATGACAGGTTGATGGACGCAGCAAACCACCATGGCATGTGTATACTTATGTAACAAACCTGCACATTCTGCATGTGTACCCCAGAACTTAAAGTATGATAATAAAAAGAAGAAAAACCGCACTATGGGACTGCCATATTCGAACATGTGTTTATATGTCCTACACTCGAAAGTACTAGAGATTTAAAAGTTAAGCAATTCAGGAAACTTGTGTTCAGATGTGAATGATTCCAAACCAAAACCGAGGTTGCTAGTGGAAGAAATTTAAAGAGGTTTTTCTAATATATGGACAGCAAATTCTTCCTTGAATCTTTAGCTGCAACATATATTTCAGAAGAAATATTCCAGTTAGTTTAAGATATAATAAAACCTTGACTAAGCCCCAAACCCACTCAGAGCTCTCAGTCGACTGGAAAATTCTTGCTCTTCACCTTTATTTTAAAAAATTAAATTATAAACTATGCTGAAAAAAATGAAAAATTTTATAGCTTTTTGCTGCTTAATATGACCTCACACTTACCTCTGTTTTGTAAAATAAAAACTTAAAAAAAATTATTTGAAGTTCAGGTGTACATGTGCAGGTTTGTTATATAGGTAAACTTGTGTCATGGGGGTTTGTTGTACAGATTATTTCGTCACCCAGGTATTAAGCCTAGTACCCATTAGTTATTTTCCTGATCCTCTCCCTTCTCCTACCCTCCACCCTCCAGTAGGCCCCCGTGTGTGTTCCCCACGTGTGTCCATGTGTTCTCATCACTTTTGTAAAATAAAAACTTTACCTCTATTCTATAAGTAAACAAGAGTCAGGATGTTTAAATTTTGAGAAGAATGTCCGAATCTAAAAATCTGCTCATTGTTTTCACATTCCCCAAATCTAGAGAAAAGTAAGATTTTAAAATTGTGATTTCTGGTTGGCATGTCTGTTTAGCAAATTACAGCCTGGAATTATAATAATGTTAGATGTTATACAAGGAAGGCAATTTGTAGTACAAAGTGACATCTGTTTATAATTGCTTATTTATGACAAAAGCCTTAGACCAGGAGCTTAACCTTATTCATTAGTTAATTAATATTTATTTAAAGTTAACTTGTTTCTTTCCTCGACTAGATTGTGGACTCTTGAATGTAGAGACTGTGTTTCATAACTCTTTGTATCTCAACTAGTATAGTGTATGTCTGGCATGTAGAGGACATTCAAAAGGTTGATTAATGGATGATTTCAATTAGAAAACAGATTAGAAAACAGTGCCTAAGCCTAACATGGGCTACATTGGTAATAGTGCCAGCTGAATTTCAGAGGTGAGATGGGAAGACCCAGTGCCAGTGCTGAGTCAGGAGAGGCATCATGTCTTCTCTTCGTCTCCATTCTTGGAGTCTGTGATGTTGAGGAATGCTGAAGGAGCTTTAATTGGACAAATTCTCAGCTTTCTAAAATTCTTTTCAAGTTTTGTTTTACTTACACTGAAGTTTGATCCTCCAAATTTATGATAACTTTCAAACATTTTTTTTCTTTTCACTGAAACTTTCAGAAATGTTTACGTATTCTTTTGGTTAGTGGCTCGAGGTTTTAGTGCCATGGCCAAGGCAGAAGCCAGCAGTTAACAATAGGTATTTATGACTGCAAACCATCTTGTCTTCACTAAGTAAATGGCTCAACTGGGAATCAAATCAAGGTGGGTTTTTAGTTTTAGTTTTGTGTTTCACACATAAACCTATGCTTTTTTTTCTTTTCCATCATATCCTTGCACATAGCAGGTAGAAAATGTAAATACAGACATCATAATGAGGCATAAAGCTTTTTTTAAAAAAAACTCTCCTTTGTTCTAGAAAGGATTGAGACTGCTTGAAGCAACATATATAGTATAAGATTAAAAATAATTGGCTGGGCGCGGTGGCTCACGCCTGTAGTCCCAGCACTTTGGGAGGCCGAGGCGGGTGGATCACGAGGTCAGGAGATCGAGACCATCCTGGCTAACACGGTGAAACCCCGTCTCTACTAAAAATGCAAAAAATTAGCCAGGCGAGGCGGCGGGCGCCTGTAGTCCCAGCTACTCGGGAGGCTGAGGCAGGAGAATGGCGTGAACCCGGGAGGCGGAGCTTGCAGTGAGCCGAGATCGCGCCACTGCACTCCAGCCTAGGCGACTAAGCGAGACTCTGTCTAAAAAAAAAAAAAAAGGTTAAAAATAATTAAATAATTCGGAGGAAGAGAGAATAAGGATAGGAGAAACAAAATCCATGGCATAAAGCCCTCTGTACTTTAAAAGAAGTGGGCCACAAGGTTGACATGGAGCTTCCTACCGGCCTGTGCAAAAAAGGAATCAGATATCTATTCCATGGCAACTGACCAGCTACTGAGAAGTACAACTGTTTTTTGAGGGGATAGAGGTACTGTTCAAAGAGGATACTGTGAAACATAATAAATTATATCCTATCATTAGTAAAGCTGTTGATGCTTACCACGTTTCTTAAAAAGTACTAAATCCAACTTGTCAACGATCCAGTTTTCTTTTTCTTTCTTATTACAGTTTTTGTTATTTTTTAAAAATAACATCACTGAAAGAAGGGGAATTTTAAAAAGTAGTTTGCAAATGATAGTTGAGGCTTAGGACTTGAGATATACAGCTTAAACATTGCAGTTTTTGTTTTCTCTTGGTCTAGGACCTGCTTCATGCATTAATTGACACCTAGTGTTTTTGGGGCAGAGTGCTAAACCCTGGGAATACAGACTTAAGTAACATTCTCTGTTTTAGAACCCTTAGTCTAATGGAAAAAGAAACCATTATAATGCAGTACAGTAAATATTATAGGAAAGGGTAGGGCCAACTGCTGTAACAAACACAGGGGATATCAAAAGGTTTCACAAAAAATAGTTGTCACCATGAAACTGTTCATGATTCTAAACAGATTTGGAAAATATAGGCAATATAGAAAACAGGATATGTTCCACTGGGAAATGACCCAGTTAATTCATCTATATGAGCATGTGTTGTTATAAACACAAGATACTCAAATCAAGTTTTTAAAACAAGTTAGCTATTCTGAATAGCTATTCAGAACTAGGTACTAGACTGTGAAGAGACTAGAGAGGTACTAGAATATGAAGGAGTAACCGTATTATTTTAAATAAGATATAAACCATATCTTCTACTAATTCAGAGTAAGGATAACAGATGACGTACCCCCAAAAGAAAGTAGCCTGAAATAATTGGCCATTAGGAGGGAAAAAGATGGTACTCTCATAACAAATTTGGCTGCTCTTAAAAAAAAGTAAAAGAAAAAAAGGAAAACAAACCAAGATGGAAATTTCTTCCTAAACAAAAATTGTTGACTCCAGAGAGGTGGGAATAAAGTTTAGTGATTGTCCTTGTGATGATTTCTGAGCTTATCACACATGGTTAACTAATATAAAAGCGGGGCAGCTGGGAAATGGCTGGTTCTTAGCCTTACATGTAGCCAAGCCAGATTTCAGAAAAGGAAAAAAAATAATGCCAGAGGTAGGGAGATCTGATAGAAAGCAGTTCTACCAGTCCAGGGCCCGACCTGTGTTGGTAGTGGAAAGAAAGGAAAGGTATGAAGACATTGTGAAAGAACAACTTTTAAGTGGCTGTGTGGGATTGGGAAATGGGATCAAACCTTAGGGAACTGGAAGAGTTCTTTGAACAGAATCAAGAAATCTGGGGAGAAACCTGATTCAGGGAGTATAAAAGTCATTTTTGGAATTTTTAGAAGCCTATTCAATGTGTGGTGCTATGTCCCATGGAAATGTTGAGCAGACAATTAGACTGAGGTCCTGGGGAGGGAATACAACTGTGGAACTAGAATGGCAAGCATCTTCACAGAGATACTAGTTGAAGATGTGAGCATGAGTAAGAGCTAGGGAGTGAAGGATATGGCAAGAAAATCAAAGGACCAGGGCTGGAACACTGGGACATATCCATATTTTTGAGTTGGAATAAAGGAGGGGAAAGGAAAACATTAGACAAGGCAAAGAAGAGAAGGAAGGGGTTTTAACCAGATGACATGTCCGTAAGGGCTGTAAGTAGATAGAGGTCAAGGTTATTGGACAGAAAAGACTTTGTTGATCAGGGTAGGGGCTGCTCTTTCAATAGCAAAGGAGCTGGAAGCCCGATGGAAGAAGGGGAAAGGGAGGATGATGGATGAGGAGGTAGAAGTAGCAGTCATAGCAGTCATAAACTCCCTTGGAGTTTAAGGAAGGAAGGAGGAAAACTAGAATAGTTAGTGGGTAGATCCATCAAGCAGAATTTTGTTTATGTTGTTAGGAAACAGTCTTGTGATATAGGAAGGTTCAAGATTCTAGGACAAGAGATTAGTTGAGAGATAATTAAAGAGTATGATTTCTAGGGCTCAGGATTTTGTGGATAGAAAATACTCTGACACTTGTTGCCACTCCTTCATGCCCAAAGCAGTTGTCCTTAATTGGCCCTGGCAAGTAGATATGGCCTCCCAATCCTCTGCAGAATCATTTGGTCCGAGTTGCCATAACAGGTTGGGCTTTTTCTAGATATACAACCATAGTGATATACAGTCTGCTGATTTGCTTAACGAACATGAAGTTTGAAAGTACATGGGAGTTGGCCTACACGAGTTCTAGGAGGAAATATATTGTGTAATGTATTGAGGAGCCAGAGTGAAAGAAACTTAAGTTATAGGTAAAGTTTTTCATAATAGAGAAAATTTTAGGAGTCAGAAGCAAACATATTTTGATTTAGATTTGACTTTTACTTAAAGCCCAAAATTTGTGTGACTGTCCTAGGGTTACTTAACAATATGTATGCAAATCTTAGAACCCAAAAATTTTCAGGATGCTTAGAGTCTCAAAAAATGAGACCTAGACTAGCTTTTAACTCTTTACTTCTTCTAATTTCACTCTGTATTTTACTCTCCACAAGCAACTAGTTGTTGTAACCTATATCTAATACAAGTTTTTTCTGGTAAATGAAACTATTTTCTTACTATTTAAAAATATTAATTTTAGGTTTTGGATACAAAGGACCTTATAATAGAAAAAGTAGTGATCAATGGACAAGAAGTCAAATATGCTCTTGGAGAAAGACAAAGTTACAAGGGATCGCCAATGGAAATCTCTCTTCCTATCGCTTTGAGCAAGTATGAATGTTATGATCTTTCTCTTTTACAGCTAAATAATGGGGAAAAATATTTTTAACTAATTAAAATATCTTTTCTTTTTAAATTTTAGTTTGTAAATATGTAACGATTGGTACACTACTTCTCCTCATCTTCTGTTCAGATTAAAGTTGATACAGCAGTTAAAATTATATATACTTAAGATACTAAAAATGTTGTTTGTATATAATACAACAAGGACTTGGGGAACTGTTAGTTTTTACACGATTCATCTTTTTACTAATATCTAGAGTATGGTGGGGGCATGCCATCCTAAGAAGGCATTTCAAGATAACCTGGGCAGCTTTTACAAGCTACACATTCCTTGCCCTTGCCCCAGAGGCCAGCTGCATTTATTACCGGGACAATGATAATGCCAAAGATAGAACTGTTACAGTGCAGCAATCTTGGGATAAGTGCTTTAAATGCATTCTTGTATCTAATCCTTACAGTAACCCTGCTGGTATAATCTACACTTAAAGATGAGGAAAGGGAACCTTAGATAAATAACTTATTCAAGAAAGTGGCAACCAGAATTGTCATATTGGGAGTATATGTCACCTCTTGATATACTGGGGAGGGGAAAAATGGTGGAAATTATTGGCCTAGAACAAGGGTGATCTACCCCAGTTGTTCAGTGGCCAGTGTTTTCATGCTTTCTCTTTCCCTTTAAGAGAAGGGAAACGCTTAAGTCTAACTTGTGAGGTAGATGGTATTCACCCCATTCTACAAGGAAACTGTGGCATAGGGAGGTCAAGTAATTTCTCCAAATTTACGGTACCAGTAAGTGATAGAGTCGGGATTCGAACACGCTGGTCTTAAAGCTCTGCTGTTCCCTTATTATCAGTGCTTCTCAAACTCTCTGGGGTAAAGGACCAATTTTTATCCTCTTCAATCTGTCATAGACTGATACTTTTATAAAGTGCAATAAAAATGAAATATGAGGAAGAAGAGATGAAATACAAGCACACATTTTTTATTATTAGATTCAACAGACATAAAAATGACTCTAAAAGTTTTGCAATGCTGACTCCCAACTTCTGGTCTTGTCTTGTCCTGGGCCAGTAACAGTTTGCAGACCAGCACTGCTCTGTGTCATGCTGTGGCACCTGCTGCTGTGGTAGTTGAAGCTCCAAAATGATTTCTTTCACTTTTCCACTCTAATAAAAGATTAAATGGTATCACAGATGCAAAGTACGTGACACACAATGGGGTACTCAACCACTGTTAGTTGCCATTACGCCTTCGCTAGCAGTTAGCCTGGGAGAGGTAAAAGGACCCACAGGCTGGCAATTAGGTAGGAAAACTGAGAGGAGACTTACCCACTGAGGATACGGCATTCCTAGAGCTTACTGTCAATCAGTGATGAGAATGCATACTATGTTATTTATATTACTCAGTGTGTGTATTACGAGTTTAAATTTTCACTAGGTAGAATCATACTCTACTAATATATTTATTTGTTTCATACAGAAATCAAGAAATCGTTATAGAAATTTCTTTTGAGACCTCTCCAAAATCTTCTGCTCTCCAGTGGCTCACTCCTGAACAGACTTCTGGGAAGGAACACCCATATCTCTTTAGTCAGTGCCAGGTAAAAAGGATTCCAGAATGATTTCTGATGCAGAAAACTCCCAGCACATACGGTTGAATGAAGCAAAATGAACAGTGGTTTTATGGATTATGTGGGTTTTACCTAATATAATATATTAATTGATCTATAAAAACATATAAGATAAATTATTTATTTTCATTTTTTTTTTTTTGAGGCGGGTCTGGTTCTGTCGCCGGGCTGGAGTGCAGTGGCGGATCTCAGCTCACTGCAAGCTCCGCCCTGGGTTTCGCCATTCCTCCTGCCTCAGCCTCCCGGTAGCTGGGACTACAGAGGCGCCCACTTCGCCCGGCTAGTTTGTATTTTTTAGTAGAGGCGGGGTTTCACACGTGTTAGCCAGGATAGTCTCGATCTCCTGACCTCGTGATCCATGCGTCTCGGCCTCCCAAAGGAGTCACTGGGATTGAAGCGAGCCGCAGCGCCCGGCCCTATTTTCATTTTATCTTTCACTATTAATACACTCATGCATTACTTTAAATAAGAAGCTTCTTTCAGTTTGGAAATATGTCCACCTAGATTGGACTTTCTAGGCCTGACTTAGAACTTGGCAGAGAGTAGGTACTCAGTAAATAGTCATAAAATGAAAGGAAAAATTAATAAATAATATGTACTGGTTATGAAAAATGCTAATAGTAAAGAAATGGGAAGTGAAAGATTTAATTTCCAAACCTTTTCCAGACACCATTGCCCAGAGGTAACCACCACTGAGTTTGGAATGTAACTTTTCCATATTTTTCTTACATTTACAAACATATATATCAATATATTAACTGTACCTCTGTTTTCCATTTTAAAACTAAAGGTAAAGAGCCATACGATTAGAGATAACCTGTCACAAGGATAATGCTTTTCAAACTGTCTTCTGAAAGAAAAAATACCTACTTTTCATAGCAATTAAATAATGTACAATTAAGAGAACTGACTTCATTAAGCATTTGCTCTATTTCCAGGCATTGTGCTAGATTCTTTACATGTTTCATCCCTCCCAATATTCCTGTGTGTTAGGTTCAAATTTCAATACAAGTCCTTTTAAAAAAGGAATTAGCATATGAATCAGACCTATTTACTTTCTATGGCCACTTGAAACATCTTTTTAATCTAAGAAACCCTCAGTTTAATAATCTAGAAGAGATGAAATGTTATACGTAAGAGTGTACAAATTGCACAATCTCTATCTCATGAATATCTGATTTTCAGGCAGTATTGCTTAATAGAATGTCTATTAACCAAAGTTGGCAAGAAATGCAAGATTTGTGAGTCACGAAAATGTTAATTTTGAATATATTATTCCATTTCTTACTGGCAGCAATGTTGGGAATACGGGAAACAGATTTCAGCTAAATTAATAAATTATTGCAGCTGATAGAAAACATGTGGACATGATTTTGTTTTATGGTTGTTCTGTATGCATATTTGCCTGGGTTTGGCCTTATCCAGTGAAATGCATTTAAAAACCCCTTTGGTATTGCCATGTCACCTAACTAGAAACCATCAAGGAACTCTCGAGGCATGATCTTGGAACTCTATTTTGGGAGAGAGAACCAGGTGGCTTTGCTAGTCCTATTTAATCCATCTAGAGGTCATTTGGGAGCCTATATCTTTGGAGAACTTTCTGGAACTAAAATGAAAAGACCTGGAGTTTGGGGGTTTTAAGAAAGCTTGTGGTAGAATGAAGTATGTTTAGGATTTGTAATAGCTTCAGAGAATGGTGTTAATATCAGAATTCCTTTGAGTTAGTAGACTATCTCAATGAGGCTGGGTTTCCATTCCATTGCTCACCAGCAGTAGACAGACTTATTTGTACACAGACTGGTTATAAGATTGTAGGTGCTCTTTTTTTTTTTTTTTTTTTTTTATTTACTTTTGAGACAGGGTCTTGCTGTGTTGCCCGGGCTGTAGTGCAATGGTGTGAATTCGGGTCACTGCAGCCCAGAACTCCTGGGCTCAAGCGATCCTTTTACCTCAGCCTCCTGAGTAGCTGGGACTACAGGTGTGCACCACCATGCCCAGCTAATTTTTTTTGTGTAGAGGTAGGGTCTCACTATGTTGCCCAGGCTGGTCTCAAACTCTAGAGCTCAAGCAATCATCTGAGCCTCCCAAAGTGCTGGGATTGCAGGAGTGAGCCACGGCACCCGGCCTCTGGTCATACTGGATGGAACCAATGTTAATAACGATTGGTGTGGCAGTAGAGAAACACTTTGCATATGATATGAATGAAGATGTCTAGATGGTATTGAGAGAGACTGTTCTTTCTCCTTTCTTTGCTTCTTTGTTTGTACTTACTGCAAGATTGAAGTGTCAAGACTACAGCAACATTTCTCAGGCTGTGTTTATTAGAACACTGGCATCCCATTAGCTGTTAAACCAGAGAGAAATGGGTTTTGTGTTAAAATAAGTGTAAGAAATCAAACAGGTTTCTTTATTGTAGGTCTGTTCAGAGCCTTTAGGAGGCTAATGTTCTTGTAGCTCTGCAAGACAGCGGTGCAGTATGCCACATTTCTCAGCTCTGTTTTGCTACAGAGCCCTTTTTTCTCAGGTTTCTAAAAGCTTCTCACTGGGCACTGTTGTCGCCCAGAAGATAGAGTAGGAAACACTGCTTAACAGTTTCTCCATGCTTCAACTGAAATGTGAGGATTAACCATAGATTAAAGTGGAAAATCTGATTTTCAAAAGTCCAAGAATCTATTTTTGGACTTTAAAAGATCCCAAGAGGCCAGGCGCGGTGGCTCACGCCTGTAATCCCTGCACTTTGGGAGGCCGAGGTAGGCAGATCACCTGAGGTTGGGAGTTCAAGACCAGCCTGACCAACACGGAGAAACCCCATCTCTACTCAAAATACAAAATTAGCTGGGCATGGTGGTACATGCCTGTAATCCCAACTACTCAGGAGGCTAAGGCAGGAGAATCGCTTGAACCTGGGAGGCAGAGGTTACAGTGAGCCAAGATTGCGCCATTGAACTCCAGCCTGGGCAACAAAAGTGAAACTCTGTCTCAAAAAAAAAAAAAAAAAAAAATTCCCAAGAAATGAGACCTGTTTTTATTTTTAAAAAAATATGTCTAAGAACAATGCTGCAATTTTTAATGATTTCTTAATGCCGTATCAGAAAGATAAATAGCTATTTCTTCCTGTTTCTCCCTTTTTCAGGCCATCCACTGCAGAGCAGTCCTTCCTTGTCAGGACACTCCTTCTGTGAAATTAACCTATACTGCAGAGGTAAATATTACAAATTATTAACTGAATTAAATGATGCATATCAGTAAATATGGTGTAAATGATAAGCAGAGATGATAATTGAATTCCTAGAGCTAGAATTATTTTTCTTAATGAAATTCTACCTGAAATATGTAAAAGAAGAGGCTGTGGCACTCATTCTGAATCTCTACTTTAAAGGCAGTTTTAAACATTTTAACTGTGAAAAAAAGGAAATGGAAACCAATCTGACTTTTAAAAAGGAATTCAGGGACAGGCGCGGTGGCTCATGCCTGTAATCCCACCACTTTGGGAGGCCGAGATGGGCGGATCACGAGGTCAGGAGATGGAGACCATCCCGGCTAACATGGGGAAACCCCGTCTGTACTAAAAAAATTACAAAACATTAGCCGGGCGTGGTGGCGGGTGCCTGTAGTCCCAGCTACTCAGGAAGCTGAGGCAGGAGAATGGCGTGAACCCAGGAGGCAGAGCTTGCAGTGAGCTGAGATTGCACCACTGCACTCCAGCCTGGGAGACAGAGTGAGATTCCATCTCAAAAGAAAAGCCCCAAAAAACAAAAGAAAAAAAAAAGGAATTCAGAATCCTGGATTTAAAAATAAGAACTTAGGAACAATTTTTACTTAACTTTTAAAAGTTGACATTTGCAGGATTCAAGTTTCTATAAATGCATTCTGTAGCCATATAAGCCTAGTGGGCATATATTCCAGACTTGTCTCTATGCAATTCCAACTTATTCCCTTGGTGGGTACTGCTAATCCTTTTTGGAAAAGGTGGACTGTAATTACTAAATAATCACTATCCCAGAGGCTAGACCTACTTAGACCAAGCAAATAGAATGAGGACCAACCCATATTTATGGGGCCTTCTTGCTTCCCAAATAATTCCACAACCAAATTACACCTAGGATAGTGCAATGATATATTATACTTGGAGGCAAAGAATCCCAGGGCTCTGGCTCTTCTCCACCACTTAATAACTGTGTGAAGTCCCAGCTACTTGGGAGGCTGAGGTGGGAAGATCACTTGAACTCAGAAGTTCAAGGCCAACCTGGGCAACATAGCGAGACCCCATTTCTAAAAATATAAATAAATAATGATGTGACCCTTGAACAAGTTTTATGACCTCACAACCTCAGTTGTCACATGTATATAATGTATCACCACCTGAATGAAGGGAGGTGGCTGAACCAAATTATATCCTGAACACTTTCATGCTTTAGAATCTATAATTGTTTTAGCCCTGGTTCAGGAGTTTCTAATTCTGTGCCTGCCTCAGTCATAGCTTTGAGTCCTGAGCCATGCAAGAAGAACATGAAAGTCTGGCCCCTGCTGGAATGTATTCTTGCTTGATCATTAATACTTGGGAGAGTCCTTTATTCTGGCATTTGTCAGAAATCAAACTTTCAGAATCATGGAGTTAGGATACACAGTTTAATGACCATATGGTTTGCCCCATAGGGGTCTTTTCCATATGGATTTCCAGAAAAAATTATTTGACAGTTTTTAGCAATAAATTTTAGTTTTTCAGTTACTACTTTTAAAAGTTTCCTCCATTTGTAACTCCAAGTGTGTGTTTTCAAAACAAAATTGTTCAAAACCATTCTGTCCTATAGTGAGTATATAACATCCTTTTGAATCTGTTTTGTAAGTGTAGGGGGAGCAGGGATGGTGGCTGCCATTGCCAGGGATGGTGCTGGGTCTTTACTTATATTATTTATTCCTTGCAACAAGCCTTTGAAGTTTTACACTTACTTGATGGGGAAACTGAGGCTCGGGGGTATATTTATTTGCCCAAGTTTGTGCAGTTAGTTATTAGGTGGCAGAGCTGGGATTTTAATCCAGTTTCTACCAAAACTCTGCTCTTAATGTGCATGGGTGAATGGATAGAAATTTCACATTCACTTTTAAAGAAACCAGTTTCCTATATCGCTAATTTTATTTACAAAACTGATATGTATATGTGTGAATGTGTGTGTATATATATACTTTTTGTGTTTATATATATGTGTGCATATATATACACATATATACACATTGTGTCCGTGTGTGTGTGTATATATATACTTTTTGTATATGTATATACTTTTTGTGTTAATAGTCTGTTTATTAGATAGTCAAGAAGGGGAGGAAAAGGTTATTTTTACATATATAGTTTAAGACACACAGAAGCTTTTATTTATGACTAGAAATGATTTTTCTCCTTGATTAGGTGTCTGTCCCTAAAGAGCTGGTGGCACTTATGAGTGCTATTCGTGATGGAGAAGTACCTGACCCAGAAGACCCAAGCAGGAAAATATACAAATTCATCCAAAAAGTAAGATCCTAGCGTCTAGATTTTTGTTTTCATTGGCAGTAAACTACAGTTAGCTTGTACACATCCAGAGGGCAAACTTACTTTTGAAATATTTCAGAATTTTGAGAACAGCTTTTGGTTTTTGTCTTCATTTCTTTTTCTTTTGTGCTTTTAAAGGGTTTTGTTCTACTTACAGATTGTTGTATTGAAGAGAGGGTTTGCTGTAGAGACAGAGTAGGGAGTGTGCCTGTTTTCATTTTCCCTCACTCCAGTCAGGGGCTGGCTTCCTGTTCTTTTGTGTTCTTACGCATTCACCTGCCCTGGTACTACAGTGGGGGCAAGTGGCTGTTGAGAGTGTTACAAAGGGAGGAGTCAAGACCAAAAAACCACTCAATTACCGTCCTGGTCATTAGACATATATCTTTGACCTTCAATGTGTATGCATGCGTGAGAGTGTGTGTGTGTGTGTTTTCTTAATTGACCTCACAATGGATAATTTGACTTCCACTGCAGCTTCTGTGGTTCCAAGCTCCCATAACTTTGGCATCTACTTACTGCCAGGTTACTCTATGTGTCTCTACAACATGCCAATAGTGCTTTGAAACATAAAGGAATAAAAAAAGAAAACCAAAACCTTTTAAAAGTCAGGAGGAAAAAGGCAAACACATGGGGAAAGCACTTCCTGTAGGTTACTTTTTGAGAAATGCTTAAAATGCACCTTTTAATAGTATGTGTGATCTTGTTTTTCACGTGTGAGAAGCTTTTTGTTCCTAGCTCAATAAAAGGCAAATAGATGTTTTGAACAATGTTTTGTATCACAATTTCAAGCTATATGTTAAAGATGAGAACTATTTCAGAAGTATAAAAGCAAAGTTATCACTACTAATATTAGGGGATTTGAAAGGGAATTTACTTAAATATGAATTGTCTTACTGTGTAACATTTGTGAACACTAATGCAAACACGTGGTGTGTGTGTCTGTTTGCCCTCTTTAGGTTCCGATACCCTGCTACCTGATTGCTTTAGTTGTTGGAGCTTTAGAAAGCAGGTGAGCTTTTGGAAAAACTTTTCAGGTTTGTGGAAAGATCAAAACTGAGGCATCTTGAACCTCTCTCAAGGTTAATTGGTCGATCATTTGCGTATTTCTCAAGATATCGAGCTGAAAGCTCTAGAAAAATTCAAATCTAAATATAAAATGTAGGCAACAAATTAATTTTACATTTAAAAATCTTGACCAGTTACCCCTTAGATTTTTCAAGTATTGTAAAATGAGCGTGCTCTTACCTTTAGAGATCTGAATTCTCATGTAAGCTTGAACAGGTCACTCTCTTAATCTCTGTTTTCTTATCCTTGAATTTATAATGTCTGACTTTCTACCTCATAGGGTGGTTATGTGAAACAAATGAGATAAAATATATTAAAGCACTTGGAAGCCTACAAATATTACATAAATGTAATGTATTTTATTAATATTTTACCAGTAGAGTACCCTTCCTTCTTAATTTTTTGTTCACTCTCAGTTTTAAGCACACTTAGTGGTTTTTAAATGTGCAGTTCAGTAGTGTTCAGTATATTCACATTGTTGTGAAACAGATCTTCAGAAATTTTTCATTTTGCAAAAGTGAAACTGTGCACCCATTAAACAATAGCTCCTCTTTTCCCTCACCCCCCAGTCCTTGGTAATGCCCATTCTATTTTCTGTTCCTATGAATTTGACTACTTTAGATACCTCACATAAGTAGAATCATACAGTATGATTTTATCTCTTTGTGTCTGGCTTATTTCATTCAAGGTATAATGACCTTAAGGTTTATCCGTGTTATAGCATCTGATAGTATTTCCTTCATTTTCTATTTGTTTCTTCTTATATAAGAGTATTCAACCTTTAAGTGCATAACAAAGTTTATACCCATTCCTGTTCTAGAATAATCTTGTAGAACAAGATTATTGGGCTCTGTGGCTCACGCCTGTAATCCCATCACTTTGGGAGGCCAAGGTGGGAGGATCACTTGGGCCCAGGAGTTCGAGACCAGCCTGGGCAACATAAGTGAGAGCATGTCTCTACAAAAAAATCAAAAATTAGTCGGGCATGGTAGTATATGCCTGTAGTCCCAGCAACTCAGGAGGCTAAGGTGGGAGGACTGCTTGAGCCCAGGAGGCGGAGGCTGCAGTGAGCTGTGATGGCCCCTCTGCACTCAGCCTGGGCAACAGAATGAGACCCTGTATCCAAAAAAAAAAAAGGCTGGGTGTGGTGGCGCACACCTGTAATCCCAGCACTTTGAGAGGCTGAGGTGGGCGGATCACGAGGTCAGGGGATTGAGACCATCCTGGCTAACACAGTGAAACCCCATCTCTACTAAAAATACAAAAAAAAAGAAAAAATTAGCTGGACGTGGTGGCGCGTGCCTGTAGTTCCAGCTACTCGGGAGGCTGAGGCAGGAGAATGGCATGAACCCGGGGGGCGGAGCTTGCAGTGAGCTGAGATCACGCCACTGCACTCCAGCGTGGGTGACAGAGCAAGACTCCATCTCAAAAAGGAAAAAAAAAAAAAAAAAAGAATAGTTTCTTATGAGTTGTGACTGGGTTTCTATAGTTATGAAATTGAGAGATGAAATGAGACTCTCAAGAGGTCTTACAAGAGGCAATAAACTAATTGGGGACACTTTGTGTCCTGGTTTTTTTCCTTTGGCCCAGCCTGTACCTCCTTAGAGAGCTGCATATCTGTTGCTGCATATACAACAGCAGGTTTGCAGCTCAGGCCATGTAACCTCATCCCTTTCCCATAAGCACATGGTAAATGCACTCTCACTGTAAAGGTTTGTCTACAAGACATTAAATACTTTTTAGAACCAGACGAATCATTTGCTGTGAATTTCTTTTTTATTAAGCTTTTTAATCTTGCAGGCAAATTGGCCCAAGAACTTTGGTGTGGTCTGAGAAAGAGCAGGTGGAAAAGTCTGCTTACGAGTTTTCTGAGGTTGGTCATGTAGTTTTCCTTTGTAGTCACCGTGATAGACAGTAGATTGAAGATTTTGAGTGTGAAATGTGATGGTTTTAAGTGATACCGGGAAAGAATCAGATTGTCTTTTATGTAGATGTGCAGTTGCTACGTTCTTTTTATCATTTTCATTTAAAATTAGAGTCATTAACTTGTAACCTTCATAGAAAGCAATATACAATTTTAAGAAATGTACAATGGTGATAATTAAGACATACAAACATATGTGTTGATTTTTCAGACTGAATCTATGCTTAAAATTGCAGAAGATCTGGGAGGACCGTATGTATGGGGACAGTATGACCTATTGGTCCTGCCACCGTCCTTCCCTTATGGTGGCATGGAGAATCCTTGCCTTACTTTTGTAACTCCTACTCTACTGGTAAGTGTAAATATTTCTTCATTTGAAATTGATGTCTTTCAAAAATAAACTTAGCTAGAAAAAACCTTAAGAGTCCTAATAATATGAATATATATGTAAAGAACCTTAGAGTCCTAATAATGTGTATATATATAAATCTTTTCGCTTGTTCATGTTTCTAATTGTTCTTGTTTCTAATTGTATTGTTTATTGTAGTTATCACAATCTCGTTTTTTTGTTGTTGTTTTTTTGAGACAAAGTCTCGCTCTGTTGCCCAGATTGGAGTGCAGGGGCGCAATCTCGGCTCACTGCAATCTCTACCCCTGGGTTCAAGCGATTCTCCTGCCTCAGGCTCCTGAGTATCTGGGACTACAGGCACGCACCACCATGCCCAGCTAATTTTCGTATTTTTAGTAGAGAAGGGGTTTCACCATATTGGCCAGGATGGTCTCGATCCCCTGACCTCGTGGTCCACCTGCCTTGGCCTCCCAAAGTGCTGGGATTACAGGCATGAAGCACCGCACCAGGCCTCCATCTCGTTTTTGAAAGGAAAATAATCTGGCCATTTGAGGAAGGAGAATATTATGTTCACGGTATTTGGGGATGTTGAGCATGGGGGTGCTGTGTAACAACAATTCATTGATAAATTATGTATCCAGACAGACTATATCAATTACACTTGGTGTGTAGGTACAATTAAAAAAAAAAATCAGTACACCATGTATAGGAAAGGATTAGGGCCATAGTACACTGCTATGTTTAATATGCCTGTGAGCTACTTTAAATTCTTCCTAGAACCTAAGTGAGTGATGGACTAGCAAAAACATAAATAAAATACAGCACAGGACACATAGGACCCTCTAAAGTTTTATTAAATATATTTTGGGTAATAGGTGAGAAAGAAAGTGAGGGGTAAATAAGAGCAGATGTAAAAATGGAAGTAGAAGAAATGTTTCATGGAAGTTAGACACAAATAGACTGGCTTTCATTGTATTGCGAAAATTCCCTAGAATTAGGGCAAGAAAGAATGACGCTAATTTTTAGTTCCGTATTTTTTTGTTTTTTCAATTAAGGTCTCTTTTACCTTCTTTGAAGTGCTGTAGTAGAAATACAGTGGACCACCAGTGCCAGTATGCTAAGTGTTTAGGTAGGCAGTCTTTTAGATAGTCTGTAATTTGATTACTAAAATACTAAGATAATTTTCTTTTTTTTGTAGGCAGGTGACAAGTCACTCTCCAATGTAAGTTAAACTTTTTCATTATGGCCTTATCTTCAAGAAGTATTACTTCAACTGATTTTAAAATAGCCCTCGTATTTTTATGTTAAAGAGATGGTTATAAGGGACAATTTGGGGACTCTTGTCGCATTATTATATTAACAATTTAATAGATTTAAGAAAAATTTATGGTTTGATCTTTTCATATATTTATGAAATATTTTTAATGCAGTGATGTATCTATTTAATATTTTCTAAGTAATTTTTGTTTTCTGATTACTTTATGCCACATTTGAGTGTATGTGTGTGTGTCTTTGGTTAAGTTAAAGATTTTGCTGAACTGAATAACTCCCTGAATACCTCAGCTAATGTTTTCAAAAAATTGAATAACATGGAGTGTTTAGAGAATGGGTTGTTTTAGGTTAAGATAATCAGTCTTACTATTAATCACACTGTTTTCTTTAGGTCATTGCACATGAAATATCTCATAGCTGGACAGGGAATCTAGTGACCAACAAAACTTGGGATCACTTTTGGTAAGATTTTTGTTATTATTTCTTTATTGGTTCTTGTTACTGACTTTTTTTCCCCTGCCTCCTACCACTCTGAATTGTTTTGTGTGTATCTCTTGTTTTTCTTTGTTATCATCTCTTTGGTAGGCAAGAATTTTTTTTTTTTTTTTTTTTGAGATGGAGTCTCACTTTGTCACCCAGGCTAGAGTGCAATGGTGCGATCTTGGCTCACTGCCAGCTCTGCCTCCCAGGTTCAAGTGATTCTCCTGTCTCAGCCTCCCGAGTAGCTGGGATTACAGGCACGTGCCACCACGCCCAGCTAATTTTTTGTATTTTAGTAGAAATGGGGTTTCACCATGTTGCCCAGGCTGTTCTCGAACTCCTGAGCTCAGACAATCCACCCGCCTTGGCCTCCCAAAATGCTAGGATTACAGGCATGAGCCACTGCGCCCGGCTATTTTTTTTTTTATTGGAGACAAGGTCTCACTCTGTTGCCCAGGCTGTAGTGCAGTGGTGCGATCTCCACTAACTGCAACTCCAGGGTTGCAATCCTCCCTCCTCAGCCTCCAAAGTGGCTGAGACTATCGGCACATGCCACTATGCCTGGCTAATTCTTGTATTTTTTATAGAGATGGGATTTCACTATGTTGCCCAGGCTGGTCTCGAACTCCTGAGCTCAAGTGATCCGCCCACCTCGGCCTCCCAAAGTGCTGAGATTACAGGCATGAGCTGCCACGCCCAGCCAACAAGGATTTTTTTTTTTTTTTTTTTTGAGATGGAGTCTCACTGTCGTCCAGGCTGGAGTGCAGTAGGGCAATCTCTCTGCCTTCCTATTCAAGTGATTCTTGTGCCTCAGCCCCGCAAGTATCTGGGACTACAGGTGCACGCCACCATGCTCAGCTCATTTTTGTATTTTTAGTAGAGATGGGGTTTCACCATGTTGGCCAGGCTGGTCTTGAGCTCTTGACCTCAGATAATTCTCCCACCTTGGCCTCCCAAAGTGTTAGGATTACAGGCATGAGCCACTGTGCCCGGGCAACAAGGATAGTTTTAAAAAATTCTCTAACACTTATTACAGTGTTAGGTTCAGTGTAGGTGTTGTTTATCTAGTTCCTGATGAAAGTGGGGAAAAGTTCCACACTTAACATATGGACATGCAAGAGCAGAACCAGGGCTTAACTTTCTGTGCTGCCATCTGCTGGACTGGGCTTCCCATTGCTCTGGATTGACTGCCTGGGAGCCAGAGTGGGCTTAGAGTGTAGTGGTCATGCCTTACAACTGCTTTCCTCTGTAGAAAAGCCAAAAAGAAAATATCTTGATTGAAATATCTTTTCTTCTCAACTGTGTCCGTGTTTTTATTAAAAACATTTTTTTTTTCCAGGTTAAATGAGGGACATACTGTGTACTTGGAACGCCACATTTGCGGACGATTGTTTGGTGAAAAGTTCAGACATTTTAATGCTCTGGGAGGATGGGGAGAACTACAGAATTCGGTAAATGAGTCAAAGTTTTAAAAACCTTCATCCGAAGTTGTATAGGTGTTAAAAACTGAGTTTTTATGAAAGCATCTTTACTGTGTAGCAACCAAAAAGTCATTTTTACAAGTGTGGAAAGTGAAGTCGATGCTGGTATAACACTGTATTGATCTGCACCATTCATTGTTCTATGTAAGGTAGTTTTGATGACTTGGTCTAAATAGGGAGCTATGGGACCTCACTGGGCCTTTGCTATTAACATGGCTGTTTACTATGTTTGAATTTTATTTGTTATATTTATGTCATTTTTAAGTGTTGTCTCCTGAAAGCCAAATTTGCTGACTAGGCATTAAATCATTTTTCTAGTCTTTTTATAAGAATAAAGCCTGTATTATTGAGCAAGAAACATCAGAGAATGTTGTGTAAGTAAGCATTCTATTAAACTTCCAGAAGTTTATGCCAACATGTCCTAGTATTCCAGTCTCCAAGTTTTAGATTCCCCTAAAGTTACACCACTGAGTGAAGTAATACTTCTTATTAGCTTATTTGTGTGGTGATAGCAGTCTTCCTATATGTTTCTCCATGTTATTTCATGTCTTGCAGGTAAAGACATTTGGGGAGACACATCCTTTCACCAAACTTGTGGTTGATCTGACAGATGTAGACCCTGATGTAGCTTATTCTTCAGTTCCCTATGAGAAGGGCTTTGCTTTACTTTTTTACCTTGAACAACTGCTTGGAGGACCAGGTAAGTAGTTGGTATTTTATGATTTTTGTTTTCTTTTTGAGGGCAATGTGAAAATTAGGAAGAATTGTAAACTATTGTTTTGTTCCATTTAATACTTCTAATTCATTCTGGATGTAGCTGCTGAAGAAATCTGTATTGTTTTCTAAGTTATCTCTTGACTTAAAACCATTAATAACCTCTAAGGTTTAAATTATGCTGCTTCATTTTTTAAACAATCTCATCAGTTTTTGAAATGAGGATAATAGTATGTACTCCCTGAAAACATTTCTATGGTACAGAAGTTTTTAAGAGTAACAAGTGAGAGTCCATCAACCTCTTTCCATTCCCCAGGGGTAACCACTGTTAGCAGTTTAATGTATATGGCTCCAGATCATTTTCTAGGTGTAAATTAACAAACAGACACATAAATACATATAGTTATTTTAATTACAAAAATGGATCATGCTATATATTGGCTCAACATTTGTGTTTTGTTTTGCTCGGTATTTCAGATACACCCGTCTATGTCAATACATATAAATCTGCCTCATACTTTTTAATGACATCATACTATTTCACGATAAAGCTATGCTGAGTTATGTACACATCCCCCACTGATAGACATTGAGGTGTTCTCCTTGGTTGGTTGACTGACTTGGAAGGCTGTCTGTCACCTGAATCCATTCTGCCTGTCCAGTCTTATTTTTCTTTCTAGTCATATGAAGGTTATAGCTTTTAGAACTTGGGTTATGCATTCCTTTTTTGTGTCTTCATGTGTTATCCCCTTACCTATAATTAGAATTTCTCTTCTCCCTTCCACTGAATTACATATATTCTTCAAGGCCCAACTTAAGTCCCACCTCCTTTTCTGAACATTCTTTCACTCTGAAAGTCCTCATAGATTTCCCTATTCTCTGAATGTTCTCTGCTCTCTGTGGTTAATAGTACAGTGCCAAACACACACACAAAATGTCAAATAATTACCTTTCTATGAATTGATTTTCTTTTTTACTCTTAGAGCTTTTCCTAGGATTCTTAAAAGCTTATGTTGAGAAGTTTTCCTATAAGAGCATAACTACTGATGACTGGAAGGATTTCCTGTATTCCTATTTTAAAGATAAGGTTGGATTTAAAAACCTTTTCTATTTTTCATTCTCAATATATCTCTATTTATTGACTGATTAGGTTAACTTGATTTATCTAATAGTAGTATTGGTTCAGAACTTGTTTTAGGACTCAACCTCTCATTGCATATTTTTTCTGTTTTTTTTTTTTTTTTTTTTTGAGACAGAGTCTGGCTCTGTCGCCCAGGCTGGAGTGCAGTGGCCGGATCTCAGCTCACTGCAAGCTCCGCCTCCCGGGTTCCCGCCGTTCTCCTGGCTCAGCCTCCCGAGTAGCTGGGACTACAGGCATCCGCCACCTCACCCGGCTAGTTTTTTGTATTTTTTTTAGTAGAGATGGGGTTTCACCGTGTTAGCCAGGATGGTCTTGATCTCCTGACCTCGTGATCCGCCCGTCTCGGCCTCCCAAAGTGCTGGGATTACAGGCTTGAGCCACCGCGCCCGGCCTATTTTTTCTGTTTTAAATGTGATCTTAACCACATGAACTACCTGTAGAATTTTCCTGTTTCAGAGAGATCATCAATAGTATGGTTCAGAATTTGATTTTTTACAAGTGCTTAATTTTCCTGTTTTAATTATTTAACAGCACACTAGTGATTAATATAACTTTTAGAAGATAAAGCTAGATGAGGTAATGGATATATTAATTAGCTTGACTTAGTTCATATTGAATATATATATCAAAACATCGCATTGTGTCACATAAGTATACACAATTATGATATATCCATTTAAATTATTAATGTTTAAAAAAGTGATTTAGAAATTATCTTGATTTGGCAGATTAGACAAAATTATATATCTAAGGACTTATAAGCTTTTTTTCCAACAGGAAAGGGCATTCTGTTGTAAACTGTGAATTCTTACTATTCATAGGTTGATGTTCTCAATCAAGTTGATTGGAATGCCTGGCTCTACTCTCCTGGACTGCCTCCCATAAAACCCAAGTAAGTACTTGCCTGCTAATGCTTTCCTTCTCATTCTCCTAACTCCTAGAGAGCCTCAAAATATCTCAAAGAATAGTATGCCTTCCTGAAACTGTTACTAGTTAATGATGAGAGCAGAGTTCTTAGGTGTTTTGGCCTTCACCCTGAGGCCAAAAGAATAATTTCCACAGTTTGCAAATATGATTTTTTACTTCAAGTAACTGAGTGCCTCCTTTCTGCACAAGGATGGTGAGGGATTTAGAAAAGAATAAGCTATTGTATCTTCCTTCAAACTTCTGCAATAAAAATATTTTATAAGTATTATGTTAATTACGACACTTATAAGTTATTATCCCCTTTTCCCAAGGAGGTAAGTTAGGATTAGCTAGGTAAAGTGGCTTGCCCTAGGTTGCACAGCTAGTAAGTAGTAAAAGTTGAGATTCAAACCCTGGCAGTCTTACTGCCTCCGGTATACTGCTTTCTTTCTTTTTTCTTGGAAACAGGGTCTCACTCTGTGGCCCAGGCTGGCATGCAGTGATGTGATCTTAACTCACTGTAACCTCTGCCTCCCGGGCTCAAGTGGTCCTCCCACCTCAGCCTTGCAAGTAGCTGGGACCACAGATATGCACTACCACACCCAGCTAAGTTTTTGTATTTTTGCTAGAGTTGGGGTTTCACCACATTGCCCAGGCCGGTCTCAAACTCCTGAGCTCAAACGATCCACCTGCCTTTGTCTCCCAAGTGTTGGGATTACAGGTGTGAGCCACTGTGCCTGGCCTCAGTATACTGCTTTTTTATACTGAACCCTCTCCTTCAATTGGACCTGAACCCTGGTCTTTCATGAGTTGTGTGAGGACACTGACCATGGCATGTTCCAGTCTCTTACTGCCTTTCTTTTGGATCACCAAAATTGCCTACCAGCTTCTCTTACACTAAACAGGCCACTTTAATTGATTTGCAGGGAGCAGCAGGAGAGAAGCTAGGAAACAAGATGAAGCCTGGTCACGTTTGTTTGTACAGCACTTTAAACAGCCAGGCTCAGAAGTGTTTGGTTGAGAAGTTACTGGGAGTTTTGAGTATGGAACAGATGTGGTCAGAGTGCCCCACTGACTGGGCAGTTCTGGTTATCATAGGCTGTGGTGGGAAACAGGAGCTCAGATAGGGAGGGGTGATTACAATAGAATGTTTCGAATTTCGTTTTGGAAACAGGTGGCACAAATCGTCAGTAAACCGTTTTAACGTTTAAAAAAGGTATCAGCTCCTAGCACTTCATTAAGAAGTGCCATACATTATCTCGTTAATTCTTACAACAGCCTTACCAGAGATTATGAGGACCTGAAGTAATAAAAAGGCAGTAGGAAAAGAAAGGCGTAACTGAGAGGAGAGACATTTTCGGGCTAGAATCTATTGGCCACTGATTGGCTGTGGTGAGAAAAGAAGAAATTAAAAATGACTGAGCAGAGATGTAGTAAAGATTCAGCTCAATCCAGCACACATTTATTGTCAGGCAGTAATATGATGAATAAGGAACTCACAGAGCAAACTTGTATGTGTCAAGTAATTATAATACAATGAATAGTATTTTTTTAAAAAATATTAAGTATTGCAGGTGAGGAAACTATTAATTTTAATGGTGATGGATTTGGACATTGTCGTGGAGATGACTTACAAAGAAGAATACAAGAAGTAAAGTTTAGAACCTTAGAGGATCTTCATTTTAGAGCTGGGACAGAGGAAAGGTAGCAAAATAAATGGAAAACTAAAAAGAGCTTTCAAAGGTTAATTCATTAAGAAAGCTGTGGGAAGAAATAATTTAAAAGTGGTATGGAGAGTGGTCAGCAGTCTGGTGTGCTGTACAACTATGAGGAGCCTGAGAATAAAAGCATAGAATTTGGAGTTTGGAGTCTTTCAAGGACTCTAACTTCAGGGGCCTGATAAAGTCAAAAGACAGTTCCAGGAAGTTTAGGAGTGGAGAAGTCTCTGATGGTTGCTTTTAAAATTAGAGAAATCTGGGTGGAAAATTAGTTCTTCAAAAGTGTTTCTTTGATATCACCACTGCTAAGGGATCTTTTTTGGGCCTTGGTTCATTCTAGATCCCTTATGATTGCTTTCAAGTAATACCAAAGTGCTGGAGGAACCCTGGAATCATTCCTGTACCCGGGATTCTGTAAAAGAGTATCTTAGAAAATCTCAAACCACAGAAAATCCTCTTTTGATAATGCTCTCATCATTTGTATATGATTTAAATATCTGAGTCTATCCACATCTCTCCATTTCTACTACCACTGTTCAAGTTCAGTATCACATCTTCACACCCTGGAAGACGGTTCTGGCACCCAAACTGTGTACTTGTATCTGTTCTGACTTCTTCCAGCCACTCTCCACACTAGAGCTAGAGTAAATCCATGAGAGCAAGGACTTTGTGTTGTTCATCTTGTTGTCTTGAGTGCCTAGAACTGTTCCTGCCATATAGTAAATATGCTCAACTGATTCCAACTACTTTAACATAGACTACTTGAGCACATGACAGTCTTTTGCTGAGGTGCTTTGGCATTCTTTCTAAAAGATAGATGAGTGTTTCAGTAATGTGGTATCCATTTGGATTTGTGAGTTCTTGGATGATGCCAGTAGTATGTAAGTTAGGTAAAATATTTTCTGTTTTCATCACTTTGGAGTTTGTTTTCCTTATTTAAAAAGGACTTTGAAATTTAAGTATGTACCGTAGCTTTAAAACTGCATTTCTGCAAAAGCATGTGCATTTTTATACAATTTAGTCTTTACCTTTTATCTTTGCAGTTATGATATGACTCTGACAAATGCTTGTATTGCCTTAAGTCAAAGATGGATTACTGTAAGTAATAATGTGTGATTTTGATTCCTTTTTGAATTGTGCAAATATGTCTTTACTCATGAAGCAGGGAGGGTATTTAAATCACAAACAGGTATATTTGGAAAGGCTATTTGAAAGTCAGGTTTATCTAAGGTGATGTTGTATCTACTCTCAATATAGAAAATTAAGGGTTTGAGACAGGGTCTTGCTCTGTTGCCCAGGCTGGAGTACAGTGGCGTGATCATGGCTCATTGCAGCCTCAACCTCCTGGGCTCAGTCAGTCATCCCACCTCAGCCTCCTGAGTAACTGGGACTACAGGCATGCGCCACCATGCCTGCCTAATTTAAAACTTTTTGTACAAACAGGGTCTGTGTTGTACAGGCTGGTCTCAAACTCCTGGTCTCCAGTGATCCTCCCACCTTAGCCTCCCAGAGTGCTGGAATTACAGGCATGAGCCATTGTGCCCAACCTAGAAAATTAAGTTTTATGGGGGGAAAAATAGATGTTAAAGGCATTAATCCTGATTTTTCTTGCTTCTTAACTCTTGAAAAAAAGTATGCAAAAATATTTGCATCTTACCTTCTTCTTTTCCTTTTAAATCATTTATAAGACACTGCTTCCAATATAGCAATTTCACATACCAGGTACATCTAAAATGATCTTGGGTGACCAACTGCTGACTATTAGTGGTAGAAAGAATCGAGGCACTTTTGCTCTGTCAATAACTTTGTTCACTTTCTATGAAGCTTCTTAAAGAGGAGCTTCTTCATATATGTACTAAAATATGATCCTTTACTGAAGCCAAAGTAAGAATGTGCCCTTGATAATTCTTTAATGAAGAATAACAGAAAATTTAGAATACTTTTATTCCTATTAATTTGCAACAGATTTATAATGTTTTAAGTAATATCAACTTTTGAGTTCAGGGGGCACATGTGCAGGTTTGTCACACGTGCATATTGTGTGCTGCTGAGGTTTGGGGTATGATGATCCCATCACCCAGGTACTGACATAGTACCCAATAGTTTTTCAGCCTTTGCCCTGCTCCCAGTAGTCCCAGCATCTATTGTTGCCACTTTTATGTCCGTGAGTACACAGTTGTTTAGCTCTCACATATATGTGAGAACATGCTGTATTTGGTTTTCTGTTCCTGTGTTAATTCGCTTGGATAATGGCCTCCAACTGTGCAATCAGTTTAGCAATTGCCTTTTAAAACTTGTTTCTAAAGTTTACTTGACCATTATTTCTTCACATCTTTCTATATACAAAATGCTGCATCACACACTATGAAAAATACAGAGATGGACTTACCTTTGAAGCATCTATTGTTTAATTAAGACATTAGATTCACACAGAAATAACAAATGCAAAGCAGATCACGTGAGCCCAGGGGTTCGAGACCAGCCTGGCCAACATGGCGAAACCCCATGTCTACTAAAGATACAAAAACTAGCCATGTGTGGTGGTGCACACCTATAACCCCAGCTACTCGGGCGGTTGAGGCACGAGAATTGCTTGGACCCACGAGGCAGATGTTGCAGTGAGCTGAGATCACACCATTGTACTCCAGCTTGGGTGACAGAGCAATTCTCCATCTCAAAAAAAAAAAAAAAAAAAAAAGAGTTGAGAGACTTTTGAAGTTTAATTTTATAACTAAGAACTTGAGAACCGATTAGACGTGGAGAAGAAGAAAAGGGAGTAGAAAGCTCCAGGTACTGGCAGAACATCCTTAGAGCCAGAAGACAGAAGAAAAACGAAATCAGGAGTAAGGCAAATCAGGAAAAATGGAACCAGAAACCAAGGGAAGCAACACTCCAATTTAAAATAAAATATAAACATCTTTTTGGAGACTTTTATAACAGCATAACAAAGATAGAGCATTACTAATTACTATTCGGATCTAAGGTCAAGTCTGTTTGTTGTGGATTTTTTTTTTTTCTTTTTTGGAAGGAAGTAATAAAATCTTCTAGTAGCTACCTATCAGAAAGGTAGGCTGGTTGTGTCCATAGATACTTCACCTGTCAATACTTGGCCTGGAATAGTGTTGAGTTTATATTGGAGGAATGGTTTCATTGTGTGCTTTTTCAAATAAGGCTTATTTCTGTCCAAGAGAGACGTCTGGTAACACATCTTGCCACAGATAATGGTTTGTTCTTCTATAATACCTGTGTCTTGAACTTTATGTTTTGTGTAGTTGACAAACTTGTCATGAAGAAAAGTATAAGAGATTCCTGTGGGAAACAGGATTTTTTAACAGTGTGTGTTCGAATCCTCTGTTTTAGTTTGAAAAATGTATTCCAGCTTATTTGGTGCTAGATAAAACTGCTACTAATTTCTGCTCAAATATTCCTTTGGGCCCAGCAGTTAAGGTGGATAATGATCAACTCTTCAATATTAGTAGAAACAGGCAGTGTTAGAAACAGATTCAGGACACTGTATTCACTAGTGCACTCTTTTCCTTATGTATTTTATTTCTCAATGATTTGTTTTAAATAGTAAATACATGCAAAACAATATTTATAACATATTTCTAAGTATAAAAAACAATTGTAAAGCAAGACTTGTGTGACGCACCACTAGCATAAGAAGTCAAATCTTGCCGGTACCTCTGTAGCATCCCTCCCCATCTTATTCCCTTCTCCATCCTCCTTGCTGACCCATCCAGGTAACCATTGTCCTGAATTTTGGTTTATCATTCTCTTGCTTTTTATGTTTTTATAACATAAACATATCCTTAATTAATATATAGTTTAGATTTGCAGGGTTTTGCACAGAAAATGAGCTGGAGCTGTACATTCTCATATTAAGGATAAGTTGTAAAGGGAAAAGAAGTATTGCTATTAAGGAGAATTCTGAAGAGGGGAAGATGCAAAATATTTCTTTAAAAGGGTATATGCCTATACATTAAATTTAGTGGAAGGATATATAGAAACCATGAATATTGGTTACTGAGGAGTAGTACTTGGAAACAGGGAGCAAAACCAAAAGAATTTTTCCTTCTGTCCTATTTGATTTTTTAGTATTTGCATGTATTTCTTTTAAAGTAACAAAAGCCCTAGTTTAGAAGAATATAAAACTAGTTTTAAAATATTTTAAAATCCTTATTTTGATCAGCTTTATTTAATATTGCTTAATCATCATCTCAAAGATTTTTGAGAGTAAATCCAAATTTGAAAAGTGCAGACTCATTTTTGTTTTTCTTAGATGGTTTCTAGATTGAGTGGGGAAAACAGAATATGTGGGGATGGAGGAAAACGTTAGTTTATGGTCTTATGAATTTATTAATGTAATATTTAAAAATACACAATTTCATTCTTTACATTTTTGAATTGGTCTATAAATTAGTCAACATGCATACATTTTGAAATGTTTCTTTACTTTGGAAATTTCTATACCTCAAATGGTACAATGAATGTTAACAGTTTCTTCCACTCTTCCTACCCAATAATCTACTTTTTCTTAAGTAATATAGATTCTAGGAGTCATATCAGCTATTTAAATTATAGTAACTCAATCTCAGGATTACTTAAGTAACTCAGGCATAAATTTATTTTGAATAATCTTATGCATTCATATGGTTCTTTTTCTCAATTTTTACTTGTATGTTAGATAAACCAATAAGTATTACTAAATTGTACTTGAACAAAAATAACTAGCTAAATTTATTTTAGGCCAAAGAAGAAGATTTAAATTCATTCAATGCCACAGACCTGAAAGATCTCTCCTCTCATCAGCTGAATGAGTTTTTAGCACAGATGCTCCAGAGGGTAAGTACCAGCTCAAACGCTTAGAAATTAAAATGGACAGAAAGGCACAGCATTTATGTTCTACCCAACTTGGCAAAAAGATTATTAATGTGGAAACTAAAAAAAAAGATTATTAATGTGGAAACTAATGGGGAAAAAATCATTTATAAAACTCATTCATTTCTTTAAAAAAGCTGTGTTTTATATTGTGCTAAATATGAAAATATGTAAGAAAGGATATACCTTATCTTCAAATAGCTTATAGTCTTGTAGGAAGGGGAACACATGCAAAATTTAGCAATAAGCCAGGCGCGGTGGCTCACATCTGTAATCCCAGCACTTTGGGAGGCCGAGGCGGGCAGATCACTTGAAGTCAGGAGTTCTAGACCAGCCTGGCCAACATGGTGAAATCTCGTCTCTACTAAAAATACAAAAATTAGCTGGGCATGGTGGCAGGTGCCTGTAATCCCAGCTACTTGGGAGGCTGAGGCAGGAGAATCACTTGGACTGGGAGTCAGAGGTTGCAGCGAGCTGAGATCACACCCCTCTACTCCAGCCTGAGCAACAGAGTGAAACTCCATCTCGTAAATTTTTTTTTTTAATTAGCAATAAAAGGAGGTATACTTTAGGTGTCATTTGGAAAAACTTAATTAGTGAAAGACTCTCTTCCAACTGGGGGCATCAGAGAGGGAATTTTGGAGGAGACTTGATTTGCACCCCTAGGGCTAGCAGGAGGTAGAAATTCAAGGTGGAAGGAGCAGCAAGGGCTGGAATTCGTCTGCAGCATTGCTGGAGTAAACAGTAGCACTGGGTAAGGAAGTCAGTGAAGGTAACACTAGAAAAGCTAGTAGAACCAGATGTGATGACTCTTGAATGCTAAGCTAAGAAATTTTAGATCTTACACTGATCAGGATGAAATGCTGGGTTGTGAAAACTAATCTGGGGCCATGAAGGCTGCATGGTGGTGAAGTTACTAGTTGGGAGACTGGCAGGAGTACCGGACTTGAGAGAGTGAGTTGCAGGGAGAGGAGATAACGAGACGTGAGAAAGAGGTTACATAAGGTGAAAGCACAGAGCTCTATGACTGATGGGATATAGGGGTTAACAGTAAAGAATCCTGCAGATTTTAAGGTTTTGAATCTAGAAAATTGAAAGAATAGAAGAAACCGAAAGGAGATGCTGCATTTTGAGATAAACCAATGACTGGATTTTAAAGACTTCTATGAAAGGGAAGTCTTCAGTCTAAGCACCTTGAGAAGGAAGATTTGGAGCGGAATTTCCTGTGGAATTGATGCAAAAATTAGGAATAGGATTTTGAGGCAACAAGGGCCACAGCAAAGTAAGAGGGAATCTATTTTTAGTGCATCGGATCATCATGGTTTCATAAATTGCTCTACCACTGGTGGGTGGCCTAGGGTCACAGAGATAACATGGTAGGGTGATTCTGGAATGGGTATGGCAAAACTTAGGGCAAGTCGGGGAGCCTTGGAGATGACCTTAACCAGTTGGTCTACCAGGGTGGACTTGGAGTTGCATGTGTCCATAAGGGGCTAATGGACTAAATTATTTGCATCAGGGTTAGTAGTTCATGAGAGCAGAGATGGTTAGTGAGTGTGGAGTCCTGTAAGGTAAGGAGGTCGTGGTTGGAGGGGAGAGTTATCATCTACCTAGAGGTACCTCTGCCTGTACTCACAGGCACTGCAAACTCTCTGCTTGTCCAAACTGAACTCATCGTTTTTCTTTCCTTCACCCAAATTTGTCCTCCCTTTTAGGGTGAGTTAAGGTAGGCATAGGATGCTTATGAAACCCCTGAAATTGTATACAGAAGTTTGTATTCGTGTAGTAAGTGTAATTTCACCCCTACGGAAAGAGTCCACATTATTCATCAGATTCCCAAAGAGGTCTATAATACCAACATTTAAGAACTGCTAGGGATGTAGATAATTTAAGAGGGATTTCAGGGGAAATATACAAAGATAAAGCTAGGGGGAATCAGGCAAAAAATTAAGGAACTATGATTTAATCTGGAGAATGGAATGCATTTAAGATATATAAGGTATGGAGAATAACTAGAAAAAGTCTAGGAAAAGTCTGAAAGATAATATTTATACATGCTAAAAAGTCTAAGAAGAGCAATTCTCATTTAATTCTGAGTACTTCACAAAGTAAATTATCCCTGTGCTCCCAGTAGAATATCCTCATCCAGAATAAGTTTGCACAGAATTTACTTTAGTGTGCAATTTGTTTCTTTTATTTTTATCTAATTTATTTCTATATTATAAAATATTTAGGATTTTAATCTGGCTATGCATTTCTCTCCAGCTCCTTTCTTCCAAGGAATCCTGTTGAAATGATACGGTATACTTCTTTATTTTGCTCTTAGGCACCTCTTCCATTGGGGCACATAAAGCGAATGCAAGAGGTGTACAACTTCAATGCCATTAACAATTCTGAAATACGATTCAGGTACATCATTTTAACTTGTCTCTGTGGAAGAAAGCAGAAAATTCCTTTGAAAGGTGGAGAAAGGGAATGCAGAGTATGAGACATACTTGAGTCTTGAGAAGTCCTTGTCAAACTGACTGCTTCTGTGTAAATACTTATAGTGATATTTAAGGAATAGTTGCAATGTGTAAGCTGATAGTATTAATCTTTTCATTAGACTTTGCTCTAAACCTCTCTTACCTTAAAAGAAAAAAAAAATTAGAATGAAGGATTCCGTGGTAAATAGGCTTTCTCCACAACCAACTAAATCTACTTTGAAATGGGAATAGTTAGAAATATTTTATTCTATTATATGTTAATCTTTCTTAATTCAAATTTGTAATGTGAGGCTTAAACCAAAGTTTAATTCCTTCAGAAATTGCATTTACAAGGTATGTGAGCACCTACTGATCCAGACCTTTTAAAATATATGATCTTTTTCAAGAACTGGCTCCTCTTCTTTCTCTTCACCAATTATTAAATTGTATATATAAGGATTTGAGAGTCTCAGAATCAAGACATACCATAAAGTGGTGTACAGTATAACTATAGTGGGGTTATTCATCACTACAGAAGTAATATTAAGATATACCTGTCATATCCTGCCCCTTCCTCATTTTCTACCCCATGCTCCCCCTAAATCCTCCTTTTAGATGGCTGCGGCTCTGCATTCAATCCAAGTGGGAGGACGCAATTCCTTTGGCGCTAAAGATGGCAACTGAACAAGGGAGAATGAAGTTTACCAGGCCCTTATTCAAGTAAGAACCCACTCAGACTGTGCTTTGAATTCATCTAAGAAATAGGAAGAAAACTCTCAAATGTTTAAACATAATCTATATGGCAGATATTTTTTGTTAAAGTTTATCAATATAATTTTGGAATAGGGATTCACACTTACAAATAGTTGAAATTTGAAATAATTTCATTCCTTTTTTTAGAAACATTATATATGGATTACCTATTTTGAGCCAAATAGAGTTAGACACTGATGAAATGGAAATAAATCAAAGATAGGCTTATATACACAAAGATTTTTAAAGGCAACTAGAAGATAGTTGGTAGGTAGGTATAGACAAGAAAGAGAGTCTGAAGTTAAATGTAAGGAGAAATAAGCAGATAAAGCTAACTGTTTTGTGTTCAAATGTTGCATAGAGGTCAAAGGTAGGTTGCTTGACATAGTAAAGGAATGCTTGGTAAGGGGGGGATAAGTTGTATCTTGACAGCAAGATACAAGTTAAGAATATCTCAAGAAAAAAAAAAAAGAATATCTCAGTGAAGTTCTTTATCTATGAATTTTGTCCAAATTCTGGGAAAAAAAATCATTCCATAAATATCCGTGATTACTTTTGTTTGCTTTTCATTTACTTCACAAGTATTTAGATTGGTGCAAAAGTAATTGTAGTTTTGGCCATCAAAAGTGATGGCAATATAATAATAATATCATAAAACTTGGCAAAATAAGTCATTATCTCTTTTTTGATGTGACCACAAAATTAATTTTTAAGTATATTTTATATGCTTTCCATAATTAAAACCCATCTAGCTTTGAATTGAGTCAAGTATACTTTAAATAGGTTTTTAAATAAGAGTATACTTGGGCTGGGCGCAGTGGCTCACGCCTGTAATCCCAGCACTTTGGGAGGCCAAGGCAGGCAGATCACGAGGTCAGGAGTTTGAGACCAGCCTGGCCAATATAGTGAAACCCCATCTCCACTAAAAATACAAAAAATTAGCCAGGTGTGGTGGCCGGTGCCTATAATCCTAGTTACTTGGGAGACTGAGGCAGGAGAATCGCTTGAACCTGGGAGGCGGAGGTTGCAGTGAGCTGAGATTGCGCCATTGCACTCCATCCCCTCCAGCCCGAGTGACAGTGGAAGACTCTGTCTCAAAAAAAAAAAAATGAATAAAATAAATAAGAATACAGCTTTTGTGGGAAAAATAAATATTTCTGTTTTATGATGTTTATAGTAGTTAACATTAAAAATGACTAATCCTACCTTTTGTATGGTAGGTCCTGTTTAGTGTATTTATTATTTATTATTTATTGTTTATTTATGTATTTATTATTTATTATTTCACTGTGATCAGGATTTTTACTCTCAATTATTTGAAGTTTTCAGAAATTCTATTTATAAATTTAGTGTTTTCATACTCTTAAAATCTTGATTAAAAAAATTTTTTTAAAGCAGTTTTTAGAAAGAAAGCCTTTGAGGCACAGTCTCACATACTGGGCCGATATTTAGCCAGTAGATTAGAGGACACTGTTCAAATAATAAAATACTTCCATGCTGCTTGGCAAATAGCCACTGGTCCCAGCCACTCTAGCCCTTCCCTGTAACTCGCTGCAAAATGTCTGATCTGCCAGTATAAGGGCCAGTCTCTGGTACAGAAGGAGGCCTCTGGGACCCTGTGGCAGGACCATACCCATCTGATTGGCTGGGACTGGTACCTTATTTGGGTGACATTGGCTGTCACCCCTGCTGACATCCTTTAATTTAATCTTGGGTATTGACTTATGTTCTTATTCTCTTTCTCCTTTCCTTTTCCCCTCCTCTGAACCCCTTCCCTCCTTTCTTTCTTCCCTCCCTTTCTCCTCTTCTGTCTCTTTCTCGCCTTTCTTTCTTTTCAATTTTTTCTTTTTTGGCAGGGATCTTACTGCCTTTGACAAATCCCATGATCAAGCCGTCCGAACCTACCAAGAGCACAAAGCAAGCATGCATCCCGTGACTGCAATGCTGGTGGGGAAAGACTTAAAAGTGGATTAAAGAGCTGCCTATCGATGATTTTAGAGATTTCTCTTTTTTAAATGGAATTCGTAAAGAAATATAAAACTTCAGCTCACAATTAAAACTGTCTTTTTAGTTTTGACTTTTTATTGTTTTGTTGGTGATTTTACTAAAATAAAGTTGAGGTACTTCTTCTTATAGTGGCATATTCTTTGTAAATTTTAACAAGGTTTAATCTTTTGATTTACAAATTTAAAGATTTTAAATTAGCTTTATATTAATTTTCTCCCAGTATGATCACAAAATATGTCAAGGTAGTATTTTACCTGATATATGATTTAAATTCATTAATTTGAATCTGCTGCAGATTCAAAAATTCAACATGATTAGGATTTTGCTTTGCTTTTTAAATAACCTTAAACATGAGGCTGAATGCGGTGGCTCATGCCTGTAATCCCACACTCTGGGAGGCTGAAGCAGGTGGATCACCTGAGGTCAGGAGTTTGAGACCAGCCTGGCCAACATGGTGAAACCCCGTCTCTACTAAAAATACAAAAATTAGCTGGGCATGGTGGCACGACTGTAATTCCAGCTACCCAGGAGGCTGAGGGAGGGGAATCACTTTAACCTGGGAGGCTGAGGTTGTAGTGAGGCGAGATGGCGCCATTGCACTCCAGCCTGGACAACAGAGGGAGACTTTGCGTTGAAAAATAAAAAATAAAAAAAAACCTTAAACATGAATGCTCAGTTGTATTTGCACACCACCTACCTGGTGGACAGCAGATGAACTCCTTACCAGAATGTGTCAACCTTAGTGGGAACTCTCAACTCCCTCCTTCTGGACCCCTCTGGCTCATCCAGTGGGCTTGTCCTGGTCTCCTGTCCATCAGGGGTCAGATGGCCACCCTGAGCACCGGTCCTTCCCATCCCTCTGACAGTCTGTTCAAAGACAACAAAATAACTTGAACCAAATAAAAAACATAACAAAGCGCCCCTGCCAATGCAACATAGTGCCCCAGGGCACCTCAGCACACATAGCTGTATTAGGTAGAATTATTAGTGTATTAGCTCTATTAGTTAGAATTAATTAGAACCATAGCTGTGTTAGAATTCTTTGATTGAAAGTAACAGCAATCTAAGTGACCAGAAGTCATAAAGGGAAAAGGAAGATTATTTTAAGGATACAAGGTACGGGGAGATTATCAGAACCTGGGATGGACAGAAGGGGTCTGCCCAGGCCTGCAGCACCATTGTCCCTCACTTCTACCTCTCTAGTCCACATACAGGCTGGCCACTCTCCAGCTTTACTGTTGCAAATAGCTCTGACGACAGGGAGAGGCTATCGCAATTCCAAATTCCCAGAGGTGAGACTCTGACCCGGGTTGGGTCCTCTGATACGGTCAAATAAATTGTGTAAGAGGAATGGTGTCTTAAGAGTATAATTGTTGGCATGGGGTGGGGGCAGGGGGCGGTGTCCAATCCCTCAAAGTGCTAATGCAGTCACTAAAGTTACAATAGGAGCGAACACCCAAGGTGGGGCAGGTATGGAAGAGACATATTCCTGCCTATTCCCAGAATCCTGACTTCTCCCTGGCTCTCACTCTCCCTAGCAGTTTTGTTTTGTTTTGTTTTGAGACAAGGTGTCACTCCGTCACCCAGGCTGGAGTGCAGTGGCATGACCACAGCTCACTGCAGCATCAGCCTCCTGGGTTCAAGCCGTCCTCCCACCTCAGCCTCTGGCGTAGCTGAGACTACAGGCATGCAACACCATGTCTGGCTAATTTTTGTTTTGTTTCGTAGAGACAAGAGTTTGGCCACATTGCCCAGGCTGGTCTCGAACTCCTGCGCTCAAGCCATCTGCCCGCCTCGTTCTGTCCTCTTGGTCACTTATCTACACTGCAGTGTGATTCTTTCTCCAGGCTCTGTTCTCACTTATCTTCCTTGTCAGGAATACAGAGAATGGAGTTCAGCTCCAATCACTGGCATAAGATCACGTTCTAAGATTAGACTTGAGCAAATCCATTTACCCAAATACTGCTCTTAAAGGCTTCTGCCCTATGAGCTTACAAGACAAGCTCTAAGTTAATGTCATTTTTAGTTATCACTTAGTGATACTGAAAGTGAATTGGGACAAGGAATGCTTGATGGGGTAGTGTGGAAGGGCTCTGTGAAGAAGGTAGAGGGCGCTAAAGACAAACTTAATCCTTCTTGCTGGTTTACCTACGGGCCAGCTCAGTGCATTTCACATTTCTTCAGTTCAGCTAGTAAGCACTTGCTAAGTGTCTTTGTGCCAGGTCGGATATATACGTAATTATAGATGAACACAGACAAGTAATTTCTAGAATACTAAAGAAGAGCTATGCCAAGGCATCCCAGAGAAGGGCCACTTAACCCAACCCAAGAATTTAGGGAATGCTTCCTGGAGAAGAAAAGGCCTAAACAGGCGTAAGAAGTAAGAAAGATCTAGCCAGGCAAAGGAAGTTGGAAAGTGTGTTCCCGGAGAAAGAATAACATGGAAGTCTCTGCTCCACAATGCGTAGGGCCTGAGTTTAGAATCCTCAAACTGCTGGGGGTGACTTATATGGCTGGGAGCTGGTATCATCTGCAAGCTCCTTCCCTCACTAGTCTGATGTCTGGGCTGAAATTACTCAGAAGCTGGACTCAGCAGTGACTGTCAACTGGGGCACACAGGAGTTTGGGTTTTCTTGCAGCATGAGGATAGTTAGACCTCTTATTAGTCATCTTTATACAGCTTTATCCATCACCAGACAGTAAGCACCATGAAGGTACAGTGTGTTTGTTATTTATTTCATCCCCAGCACCTCGCATAGAGCTTGTTACATAACAGGTGTTGAAAAAATCTTTGTTAAATGAGTCAAGGAATGAATGGAGGGGGATGGAAGGTTAAGGTGGTTCACGTGTGCAGGCCTCAGTTTTCTTACAGATGTGGGAGGTAAGGTCTCCCTCTGAGAATTAGAGGAGGTGGACGTTGAGAAGGTCCTGGCAGAGGGGTCAAAATTTTGGAAAGTCACTGTGGGGTGGACAGAATAAGACGGCAATACCATCAGTCTACGTGATCACAGGACTTTCTCTAGCAGTGTCTTCTGCCTGGGTGAACAGATATGGCAGTTTCTTTTTTAAATTTTAAACAGGGTCTTGCTTTTGCCCAGGCTGGAGTACAGTTGTACAATCATAACTCATTGCAGCGTCAGCCTCCTAGGCTTAAGCAATCCTCCCAAGAGATGGCTGTTTTTTGTGATGACTAAGGGGATGGGTGTTACTCCAAGTGTAGACACAGGGTTAGGGATGCAAAGGAATCTCAGAGTTCTTAAGAAAGAGTGGTCCAGTGAGAGCAACTAGGGGACCAGCTTCCTAGGAAAGTAAGTGAGGATGCTGGTGGGAAGTGGAGGGACGAAGGGACTGACTGGAGGTCAGGTCCAAGGCTGGTGGTGACTAAAGGAAGGGGGCAGCTGGAAGGTCGTGGTCAGAAGGTGGAATATTGGAATTTCAGATTTCTTAAGTGTGTCAAATTCAGGTCATGACAAATTCCAGGGTGCAGCAATGGTGTGGGTAGCTGAAGAGCACGTTTCAATAAGGCTCAAGGCAGGGTAGCTATTTGTGTGCTTCCTGGGAAGCTGTCAGCAGATGAGAGGGACTCTGGGTATGAGTGTGGGTGTTTTTCGTGAGCCACCGTGTCTTTCTTCCCAACAGAAGTCTGATTTAGTGGAAATAGACTTTTTAGGATTTTTCTAGTGCAATAATCAAATCTCTGAAAACTGGCTTACGATGAAAACGCTGCTTAGTCAAAATAGCATCCGCATGTCTTTGATGCTTTAATCATGCTATCCAGAGTTCCTTAATACCAGTGGTAATGAGGTGGGTGCAGGGAGCAGTTATCTGTGGTGAAGAAGCTTAATTGGGTGAGGGATATCCATGTGCCAAGATGAAAGACCATTTGTGGAACATTATAGCTATATAATTCATACAGAACATTTATAAAGCATTATAGTTCCACGGAGTATTGGTGTCCAGATACTAGTAATCACAGACACTTCTATAACATTTCCACCATGCCAGGTGCTGCATTGAGGGTTTTACAAATACGAACTGACTTCATCCTCCCAACAGCCCTTTGACAAAGATACTATCATTATCATTATCTTCATTTTACAGATGAGACAACTGAGGCCCAGAGAAGTCAAATCACTTGCCCACAAGTCATACACTTAGCAAATGGCAGAGCCAGGATTTGATCACACGTAAATCCTGCACATACCGGAGGGAGGCAGTTAGCCCTTATGATAAGGAAATAGAGGGTAATAGTCACCTAATCAAGGCTAATAAGTAGTGGAGCTGGAGTCTGACATCCATGGCTGTCTGAGACCCTAATCTCCAAGTCAGGGTGGTTCATTTGCCCAGATGACAACCTTCAGTTGTGAAAATGATCTCTGGCCTTTGCAGTCTTCCCTGGTGGAAAGAAAACTTCAGAAAACCTTACTGGTGACAGGAAGCAGTTGCTCAATACATGTTTGTGGAATAAACAAATGAGTAACGATTGCCACACTCCTGGTGTCACAGTTGGCCAGCAGGACACATTTTACAGTTGAGTAATTTCAGATAAAGACAGGAACATGGTGTTTATAAGCTGCCCTTAATGGCAGAGTACACAGACAGAAACGAGAGCAGAGACAGAAATTGGGGACCCTGAAGAAAGGGGGCCAGCAGCAGGTAGGTGCCATCAGGGACAAGAACAGCACCTCCCAGGGTAGGAGACCCCAGGCCTTTCTGGCGGCAGGTCTGGATGGAAGGTGGACAGGAGGCTCACCTGCCTGCATCCCCTGCTCCTGCCCCTACTAGGCTACAAAAACCAAAGGGACAGCGGGTACCTCAATACCTCAATAAATATTTGCCCAATGCATGAATGAGTAAAGGCGAAGGACGGGGGGTGTTTTGAAAGTCTATTCTCGTCCTTCCAGCTGAACATATCCCAGTAGCCACTCCTGCTTAAAGCTCTCCCCTCCTGTGACCAGCTGAGGACCTCAGGCTGCAGCAGAGCTATGCCCAGGTACACGGTGCATGTCCGTGGGGAATGGCTGGCAGTCCCCTGCCAGGACGCGCAGCTCACTGTGGGCTGGCTGGGCCGAGAGGCGGTGAGGCGCTATATCAAGAATAAGCCTGACAATGGTGGCTTCGCCTCCGTGGATGACGTGCACTTCCTTGTGCGCCGCTGCAAGGGCCTGGGCCTGCTGGACAATGGGGACCGGCTTGAAGTGGCCCTAGAGGACAACGAGTTCGTGGAAGTGGGTGAGTGGCTGCAGGAGAGGGCCGCGAACGGGTGCAGTTTAGTCCTGGCTTAGTCCTTGCAGCATTGAACCCCTGCCTCAGGGAAAATGATAGGGAGAGGTCAGGCTTGCCGAGGCTGGCTCTGTGCAGGCACTTGCCACACTTCTGGGGATCTTAAGTCCTCACACAACCCTGTGAGATGGGTAGGATTCTCCTCCACCTCTGATAGCCATGGAGAAATCAGAGAGGAGGTAACTTACCCAGACTCCAGCAGCTAATAAATAACAAAGACTAGACCGATACTCAAGGCTGCAGGTCTGAATCCCTTTGCAGTGGGATTTTGAAGGTCCTTTTGCCTTTCAAAAGAATCCACCGCTACCCCCACGCTGGAGGCCAGCAGCACAGCATCAGTTCAGAATTAAAAGAAAATAAAGCTGGGAATGGGGATGGAAGTGGAATTCCGTCTTGAACTTTCATCTAAACCCCTGGTCTCTGCCCTGACACCTACCTCTCTGCTTTTTGCTCTCCTCCTACATAAAGATGCTAAGACCACATGAAACCATCTGAAGTGGTTTTAAAGCAGCCATTTCTATATAATTCATGGGCCAATGATGGGCCCTTCCTTGGTTTATCAGGGGGAATATGGCTATACAACGTGGTTTGTAATGAGTCCCCGTGCATTCTTGTTTTAGTTATAGAGGGTGATGCCATGTCTCCTGACTTCATTCCATCTCAACCAGAAGGAGTTTATCTGTATCCTTTCCCACAGGCTCTTTGGTCTGCTCTGGGGGCGGCTCCTGCATATGGTGGGGCTGGGGTTTTTCCACACCACCCTATATATTCCTTTACCTGGATACAGATACAGCAAATACCGGGAACCTGAAAAGGTAAGCTTCAAACCACTTTCCTTTTCTTCAGAAAATTAAGGCCCCTTATTTAAGAGGGAGGAAAGCCAGTACAACTTCTGAGTAAACACTGTCAATTAGAACAAGGCTGGCTGGGAGCAGTGACTTATGTCTGTAGTCCCAGCACTTTGGGCGGCTGAGGTGGGCAGAACCAGCCTGGCCAACATGGTGAAACCCCATCTCTACTAAAAATACAAAAATTAGCCAGGTATGGTGGTGGGCACCTGTAATCCCAGCTACTTGGGAGGCTGAAGCACGAGAATCACTTGAACCCGGGAGGTGGAGGTTGCAGTGAGCCATGATTGTACTACTGCACTCCAGCCTGGGCTGGAGACTCTGTCTCAAACCAACCAACCAACCACCCACAGGGCTTTATCCAGCTCTGTAGTAGGGAAAGGGGGCTTGGAAAGGCATTATGCTTTTGCACCACTCAGCCTCCTCTTATGCAAGCTGCCTTTTTATTTAGCATGTTCATGTTTCATGCGGTGATCAGATCTCTGAAATGTCAGTTCGGTTCTGTTGGAGGTGTCACTACTGTGGTTAGAATAATGAAGCTGTTCCGACTCACTGAGATCCCCTTCTTTTGTGTAGTACATCGACTTAGATGGAGACAGTCTGACCACAGAGGATCTGGTCAACTTGGGAAAGGGACACTACAAAATAAAGGTATAGGGAGGGAGGGGAAAGATGTCTGGCTGTTTTTGCTGCCTGTGGAAGACTTTAGCGTGCTCAGTTCTGATCAACATTTTCCTAGCTCACCCCAACCGCTGAGAAGAGGGTGCAGAAATCCAGGGAGGTCATAGATAGCATCATAGAAGAGAAAACAGGTATGCTTTTATCTTTATGCTATAAATATTTTTTATAAACAAACAAAAATCCCTGCCTCTAATTGTATAATGTCTCTTTTTATTCTAGTTGTTTACGGTATTACTACAGGTTTCGGGAAATTTGCTAGAACTGTAATACCTATCAATAAGCTACAGTAAGTTTAAAACACACATATGTTCATGTTCCACCTACCCCCATCTTTGAAATATTTTTCAGCAAGGGAAATAATTCACATTTGCCTCAATTTACAGATGAGAGAATGAGGCTTGGGTTAACTTGCATGTGAGTTGGTATTGAAAACCCAGGCTGACTGGTTTCTCCTATTGCCTTCCTTCTGTCCCTCCAAGGATTTGACCATGATTCCCTTCATTTTCCCAGCTGAGGGAACATTTTCTCACTGCAGTGTATCTAAGAGGATTTTTACCTTTCTCTTGCAGGGAGCTTCAAGTCAACTTAGTACGCTCGCATTCTTCAGGTAGGTCAAAGCGTTGAGTACCTCCTGGATCTTGTGTGATTAGATGAATAAAGCACAGCACAGTGTGAGTCATCCAGTTATAGTCACAAAAAGCTAGTTTCTCAAAACAGCATTTCAAGAACTAGGTGCTGAGGTGGGAAGGGATGCAGAAAGAATCAGCTGAGCCTCAGAAAAAGAAGTGGGCCAGGTGGAGGGATAGGGTTGATACGAGAACACATGTCCCATGCCGTGGAAAGAGTGTTGCATTCAGGGAAGGAAATAAAGCCTGGAACTCAGAGAATGAGTTAGGATGGGCATAGTGAGATGGGAAAGACTGTCACCAATCAGCACCCATCAAATGGTAAAGAAGTTGTGCTAGGGACTCTGGATGCTATTCTAAAGGTGAGTGGGAGGTCAGGGGTTCACTGAAGCGTCCCGAAAAGGGGAATTGAGAAGGCAAAACTGGGGTCTTCACCTTTGTCAGGAAGATGGGGCTTGGACAAGTCAGACAGGCAGGAGGGAGAGCAGTCCAACTATCTGAGCCGAGAGGAGAAGGTAATAGCAGGCTGGGCTACATATGGGAAAGATTTGAGGGAGGGAGGGAGGGAGGTAGGTTGTCAGGAGATAGAAAGGAGTTTGCTTTTCTTGGAGAAAACATCAATTCTGTTTTGTAGGTGTTGGGAAACCACTAATTCCTGAAAGGTGTCGGATGCTCTTGGCTTTAAGGATCAATGTCTTAGCCAAAGGATACAGTGGCATTTCCCTGGAGACCCTCAAACAAGTTATCGAAATGTTTAATGGTAATGCAATGGCTCCCCAGATGGAACCTCTGTGGAGGCTGGGCGTGTACCACAGGGTAGACTTGATTGGCCAGTTGCTGAGGAATCACCTGAGATAAGAAGACATGAAATAATTGAAATGAGTGAGAAATGCACTTGGCAAAAAGAAGGATAGTTAGATGGGGGAAGAGGAGAAAGTCGATCAGAGATGCTTACTCCTGTGAACTTTAACTTATTCTGCAAGACCCTTTCCCTAGCATTTGTCATTTTCAAGACTAGAACAGGACCCTTACGTCTGCCCTTACATTCAAGCCTGCCTAGAAGAACCTTGGATTAAGTGGTACACAAATATGGTTAGAAAAATTGCATAATGATATCGATGTCCATCCCAAAGGCCAATTCAGTAGTTCTGGTTGGTGCCTGGGAATCTGAAATCGGAATGCGCCCCAGGTGATGGCCCGACTTGCACACTAAAATCCAACTTCTCGCAAGGGTAGAACAGAAATGGAAAGAGGTTAATGACTCCTTTGTAATCAAGAAGCCATGTAGTAGCAGGATATGATAGAACTCAACTCTAGAGCTTTCTTCTTGGTTAGGAAAATTCTAATGTGGAAACCAGATTTGCAGTGGTTGGAGGTATTGTCCCTTCTCACAGGTAAGGACAAGCCTTCTAGGTCAGTGGAGACTCAGAACTCTTTGAGGCAAAAGAAAAGGAAGAGAAGCAGAGCTGAGGCAGTCACAAGGAACAAAACATATTGAGTTTCCATGTTATGGACGCAAGTGGCACATAAATAGGATATGCCAATGAGTGGAGAGCAATTTGAATGAACAGTCTGTTGTCCACAGGGCTGTGCTGAACAGACTAGTAGTGATTCCAACACCTATTTGTACTCTTATCTTGGTCTGCCATACTATATAGCCCTAAAATCCCAGACAGTAGCACTCCAACCTTAAACCCACCTGGACTTTATGGGTGAGTCTAAGGTACCTCTGAGAGTTCCCCAGTGTGAACTTGAGCCAGAAGCTGGTCTGTGGATGGCACTACCATACCCAACTGATATTATTTAAGAGTTGGAAAAAATGCTGCTGTCAGGAATCTGATTTTATTTCAGAAAAATGAAGCCTCTTTTTTGGTAACTTTTTGGGAATTTCTTAGAAAATGGCATGTGTTTATTGATAAGGGGCAGGGGGGTGTAGACTGGGTGACTGGTAAAATGAAAAGACTCAGTTGCCTATGACTTCTCTTCCCCTGGGAAACCTTGTTAATGCTTTGGTGTACCACTTCCTTCTGGAACATTTTATATTACTTTTCCGATGTTTCCAAACATTTTCCAATAGCTTTGAATGGCTAAACTTGGTCAAATGAATGTCCTTTAACTTCATATTTAGATAATTTCTAACTATTTTTCCTATAATAAACAAATGAACTATAAAAAACAAAAACAGACCAAAAAACCCAGCTAGCTCCCGATCACGTCTTTAAGATACATTGCTAAAATTTCTACAAGTGGAAGTACTAGGTCGGATTAGAGCATGCAGATTTTGAGGGCTTTGCATCCAGAAGTGTCCTCCTTCCTTCTTCTTCTTTATTTAGGAGACAGGGTCCTTCTTTGCCATCCAGGCTGGAGTGCAGTGGCACGATCTTGGCTCACTGCAACCTCCACCTCCCGGGTTCAAGTGATTCTCCCACCTCAGCCTTCCTAGTCGTTGGGAATACAGGCATGCGCCACCACGCTTGGCTAACTTTTGCATATTTTGCAGAGACAGGGTTTCGCCGTGTTGCCCAGGCTGCTCTTGAATTCCTGGGCTCAAGTGATATGCCTGCCTCCGTCTCCCAAAGTGCTGGGATTACAGGCGTGAGCCACTGTGCCCGGCCCTTCTTTCCTTCTTGCTGTCTCTCTCTCCAGCCATCCCTTCCTCCCTCTCTCCTCTTTTTCTTTCTATAGCAATTCATCTAGGTCCCTTACATATTAGCTGAGTTTGAAGAATTGTCTTTCCCCAAGTATTTATGCCATAAAGTGATAGCTATTGGAGGCAGGGTGGGGGGCAGGGTGCACTCACTGACAAAGCAAGGAGAGTCAGAATGCAGTACTCTTGAACTAATTGCTACTTACTTCTCTCCCAGCCTCCTGCCTGCCCTATGTTCCAGAGAAAGGAACCGTTGGTGCCAGTGGAGACCTTGCCCCACTCTCTCATCTTGCTCTCGGGTTAATTGGAGAAGGGAAGATGTGGTCTCCAAAGAGTGGTTGGGCTGATGCTAAATATGTAAGACTTACAACAGCTTCCATCTGCAGCAATTACCCTGGGCTGGACACCTACTGTGCTTGCATGCTTCGTATCACTTAATCCTTACAATAGCCCAGTGAGGGAGCCTCTACTATCCTTACTTTATAGATGAGGCAACAAAAGCTTAGAAGTCAGATGAGGCAAGACTGTTGTTAGCTGTCAGCCTTCTGGGTTTGGTAATCACCTTGGTGAAAAGGTATAACTGCTACTGTTAATCCCAATAATTTATCCTGCACCTACAACATTTCCAGTGCCTAGCAGTAAGGTCACACACTGTCACAATTTTAATTAGGAGCTGGTCTCACAGGTGCAGCGGTGTGGCTCATAGCACTTACTATATGGCTTCTGGAAAGCAGGGTTCATTTTTCCCTCCTACCCTAGTGGCTAATCAAAAAAGCCTGTTTTTGATAAAGCTTTGATGTTTTCTTCATCTGTGTCTGATTTCATTACAGCAGCACAAAGCATCATTTAATGTATCATCCCTGATGAATTGCTGGGAGGTTCCCTGATAGTAAGTGAAAGGGGCAGAAGGCCCCGGAAGAGGAAACAGCTAAGGAAATAGATAATCCTTTTGGGGATACAACTTCCAGATCATCTATCTTCCATGCAGCCTTGTCTTTGATTATTTCACTATGGACTGTGTTTTCCTCCAACCACGCTCACACAGCAATCACCCTGACCTTTCTAAACAGCAAATTCAAGCATGTTCTGGTGAAAACCTGTAATGCTTCCCATTGTCCTCAGGATAAAGGCTAAACTTAAAGTGGCTTTCAAGGGTCTTGTTTGTCATGTTATCCCCTAATCCCTTCTATGTGTGGTTCTACATTGCGGAAACTGGAGGTTGCCTGCAGTGGGAATGTGCTGGGCAGAGGGTCCGGCACAAATACATTCTTCTCTCTCCAATTTCTGCTTCTGAAACGTCTTCTAGGGATCTTTTGAAGCCAGAAATTCAAGACTAGCCTGGGCAAGAAAGCGAGGCTCCACCTCTACATAAAACCATCTAAAAATTTTCCTGGCACAGCAGCCTGTGCCTGTAGTCCCAGCTACTCAGGAGGCTGAGGATCACTTGAGCCCAGGAGTTCAAGGCTGCAGTGAGCTAGGATTGCACCACTGTGCTCGCTCCAGCCTGGGTGACAGAGACGGGTGTCTAAAAAATAAAAGAAAAAGAAAAAAAGAAAAGCCCTCTAAGAAGCTTTCCTCTCTGCTGCTCCACTTCCTACCTCTTGAGCTCCTTGTGACCCTCCTGTATGCTCTCCTAGCACCTTACATGATTGTTTTCCACTGCACCCCACCCACTTCCCACATCCTCGCACTGAATGTGCTATTACTCAGCTCAGATTGCCCCTGAGCTTGCCTGTCTTCATTTTGCCTACTCCTAGACCCACCCCAACACCCAGAACAGAATCCAGCCTCTAGTTGATGCTTGAATCTAATTGTGAAATTGACATTGTAAATGGGACCACTCTGTCCTTCTCTTACCTTAACTTCCTCTTCCTTCTTTCCTAGAGGGACCTTAACTTAATGACTCTCTACTTCTTTTATTTCAAGGAAAAACTGTTCTGCCCAATCCCCCTCGGGATTCTGTCTCCATCTAGTAAAGGGAATTTTATAATCCCTTCTTCATTGGTGCTCACACATGTGCCACAAAAGCCCTGCTCTGAGGTTTTGCCAGTGTTTAAATGAAGCATTAGTGAGGTTAGAGGACTTTTTAGGTCAAGCTCTGGAGGCAAGGGAGCGTGAACAGGAAGGAGTCCAGCCTAAGCACAACACAGACGCATGTATGTGTGTCAGATACATGTATGTCAGGAGGCAGCGGTAAAAAAGGTGAATGTTAAGGTGGAAACTGAACACGAAGGATCTAGAGACCAAAATTTAGGGTTGATTCTATAGACAATGGAGCCCCTGATTTCAGTACAAAAATTGATTGAAAGGTAAGTCTGCTTTCATGAATAAAGAACGAAACTAGAGAATAGACCAGAGAACATGAGTAGAGCCAGTTCCTATAGGTCTCATCTCTTATAAGATGGACTTCTGGGTGTAAAGAGCTATTATTGGATTCCATATGATATTGGAAATAGGCTAGTATTTCATTTGATACCCATTTTCATAGTTTTAATCATTCTATAGGTCCTAGAAGCCCATGGATTGAAACCAGTTATTTTAAAACCAAAAGAGGTAAGGAAACTCAAGGAAAATATGTTCATAGTGCCTAAGTCTTTATTTATGCTGTATTTTCAGTTTTAATCTCAGCCTCAATGGTTCCTTAAATGTAGCTTGTGTGTTTGTTTCAAGTTCATCCCTGAAGAAGGGTCACCTCCATAAGAATTTAAAAGATTCTTTATGCCAGGCGTGCTGGTGGATGCCTGTAATCCTAACACTTTGGGAAGCCAAGATGGGTGGATCGCCTGAGCTCAGGAGTTTGAGACCAGCCTGGGCAACATGGTGAAACCGTATCTCTACCCAAAAAGAGAGACAAAAATTAGCCAGGCATGGTGGCGCACACTTGTAATCCTAGCTACCCTGGAGGCTAAGGTGGGAGGATCACTTGAGCCCTGGAGGTCAAGGCTGCAGGGAGCCATGGAGTGCAGTGCAGGGAGCCACTGCACTCCAGCCTGGGCAACACAGTAAGACCCTGTCTCAAAAAAGAAAAGAGATTCTTCATGACACAATGCACAGGGCGGGTCTCTTAGGAACTTAAAACTTGAAATTGAGTTCTGTTAGGATCTCTGAGAGACAGATGTTCTCAGCCAAAATTCCTTAGAATGCTCTAAGCTAAGAGTCTTGGACCAGAATTAGTTTTTTTTTTTTGGATGTCTCATCAATAACAGTAAGAATTTAAAGAAGAAATGCAACCTAATACACTAAAGATTTTATGTGCAGTCTACACTCCAGAGCTGCATTGCTGCTTTGGGAATGGGGATACTTAACGAGTATTTCATTTGCCAGATTTGTGCTTATGAGTTCACATATGATAGCACTTATTCTTCAAGGGCTTAAATAAACATTACTGTTCCATATTTTAGAAAACAAACATAGTTCAGCTGACTGGCTAATTTTTCTCTTATGAAAGCAAAAGATACAAAATCCACTGGTATGTAGGTTCGTCACAATAACCACAGTAGGAAACTTTGCTCTCTCCCCCAACAGGGCCTGGCACTCATCAACGGGACGCAGATGATCACATCCCTGGGCTGCGAAGCTATAGAGAGAGCCAGTGCTATTGCACGGCAGGCTGACATTGTGGCAGCCCTGACCCTTGAAGTGCTGAAGGGCACCACCAAAGCCTTTGACACTGGTCAGCAGAGTTCTTCCTTGCGGTTGTTATTCATTCAACCAGAGGTGGTGGGGTGACTGAGGTCTTTAGACACAGGAGTGGTGGGGGCAAGTGGTAGGGAAGGAGAAAATCCAAGTGCCTATGGCGTACCCAGTGTGCTGCTTCTTCATCTAAGCTATGGCTCACCTGATCCTTGAAAGAACCGTAATTTACAGATGCACAGAGCCCGGAAGTTGAGTGACTTGCCTCAGATCACCGGGGGATCTGGGTGTGTCAAGCTTTGTGTTGTCTTAGGAATCTTTTTACAGGACTTTAGAACTAGAGTAGGATTAGGGTTGGTCCCGACTAGAAAATTGGGAAAGAAAAAACTATCGAATTGGTAGCTTATTTAGAAAGTAGTGAATTTCGACGACCCCCCAACTATAATATGAAAAGGGCAGAACATTGTCTAAAAGTAACTGAGTTAAATTAGGCCACTGTAGGGCTCCCTCCTGTTATTAGCTCTATTCCTTTAAGGTAGGCCCAGTGTCTTGAGTGGAATTCCCAGTGGTCTCAACATATAGTTTGCTATCAGATATTTAAAGTAGAAGGAATCAAGTCAACAAGGAAAATTGTGCTTTTGGAGGTAAGTTTCTAATTCTGAGTGGTGGCTAAGGACCCCTGGGACTTTTGAGGGTTGTGTCAGCACTGTAAATGGTCCTGAGCCATTGATGGTCATTTATTCGAATATCAGAATTACTCGACCTGGCATGGTGGCTCATGCCTGTAATCTCAGCACTTTGGGAGGCCAAGGCGGGAGGATTGCTTGAGCCCAGGAGTTTGAAACCAGCCTGGGGAACATAGTGAGACCCCCATCTTTAAAAAAATAAATGGAATTATTCAGACTTTTTCTCCTTCATCAATTCTAGACATTCATGCTCTTCGACCTCACCGTGGGCAAATTGAAGTTGCTTTTCGGTTTCGGTCACTCTTGGACTCAGATCACCACCCATCAGAAATAGCAGGTCTGACCATGTTTATGGGAGTGACCTATTTGGTTACGTGTTTTGTGAAAAGAATTGGTAACATGACCCCTGTCTCTTCCCCTCCGCCTCTTCCACAGAGAGTCACAGGTTCTGTGATCGCGTCCAGGATGCATACACCTTGCGCTGCTGTCCACAGGTAAAAGCAGGAAAAAAAAAAAAGTCAATAAAAAATGCCAATAAAGTTTTTCTTTCCCCAGGTTCAGGATGAAAAATTTTAAAACAGGCAAGTGTTAGAAAAACACGTAATGGTCAACTATAGTCCAAATTTCTTACTGACTCTATGAAAAGTTATGTATATTTTACCTTTATGTATGCAATTGTTGTAAAGTTCTATTCTATATGGTGAACTATTTGTTTTCTTTTGATTGCTCAACTTACTTTCAGAGTATTTCGGTCTGTGCCAAGTTTCAGTCTATGGTGTAATAGAGTCCTCTCTAGAATAAATACCCTCATTTCCCTTTACTCAGCAAGTTATCTTTTCTGGCTAGCTTATTAAACAATAGATCAAAACACCTATGGGTAAGAATTGTCAAATTAGATCTACAGGAAGATTAAATCCTCCCTGATATTTTAATAATGATAGCAGATTCTATGTGACAGGCACCATTATCACTTTCATGTATTATCTTTATCTTTCATGTATTAATTCATTTAATCTTCCCAACTATGAGAAAGATACTCTTTCTCCCATTTTGCAATGGGGAAACTGAGGCACAGAATTAAGTACCTTGCCCAAGAACACACAGATAGATTATTATTTCCTTGACTTCTGGGAGAAACCAGAAGCCAGGTGCTGCTTTAGAGCATTGTGGCTATCTTTGGGGTTTGTACAGGGTAGCTGCCTTATGTGTGAGCATCTTCTAATATGATACCTTCATGCTTCATGAACTTTACCACCTCGGATAATAGCTACCATTTGAGTAATTTCTGTGAGTCACATCTAAGAATTTGTTTGCATTATTTTATGTATTTCTCAAAAGCCATAAGTGCTATTGTCTGTTTTCTGTCTTCCTCTCTTTTAACTATAAACCTAAGGAACTTGCCCAAGTCCTACCTCTAACCTGGGAGTGAATCTGCCTGTGTCTAGAGTTGGCATTCTTCCTCCCACACCATACTGCTTTGTATAGATTGATCTAATGTGAATATGTATGATAATGAATTTATTCTAATTTGTTTCAGTGAAAACTCAAAAGAATTATAACAAAATTATCTTCATGTTCAAAATGAACAGAGTATAATTTCCATGGTTATAATTTAAGATAAGATTTCTGTAGTCTTTATAAATTTAAGATCAGATCTTCTATATTCTTTTAATATTGGTATCTTCAGGTAATCAAATGGGTCATATACCTTATTCTGATTGTATTTTAGGTCCATGGTGTGGTGAATGATACAATAGCATTTGTGAAGAACATCATTACCATAGAACTGAACAGCGCAACAGATAATCCTGTATCTTTTGATTGTATGCTAACCTGCAATTATACAATTGCAGCTGGTAATTTTAAGATCTACTGAGACAATAATTTTGGGCAGCTTCTCAGTTCCATTGCTCCATTTCACAGAGTAAATGCATCAGTACCCGAGGCCCAGAGGTTAACTGACTTTCCCCACGTCAGAGCTGGTAAGTGGCAGAGGTGGCCTGTGAACTTACTCTCAGGTTCCAAGTCTAACATGCTGTACTTTCAAAAGGGACCCGTTCAAGATTTAAGAAGATATTTCCAGCATTGGCTGACACGTTTCCCGAAGACACTTGCCCTGAAACCCACTGCCAAGGTTGTTGGTGGAAGGGTGAAGACCTAGGTCACAAATGTGATTGCAGAGATGCTAGACTGTTTATGCAGGCCTCTCTGCTTCGAGTGAGAGCGATTTGTGTTACACAGAGGCCAGCCTTTTAACACTCACCAAAGTATTGATTAAAGAGTTATGGCTTCCTCATCCTGAGGTTTTTGGCATTTTTTTGTTTTTGTTTTTGGGACAAAGTCTTACTCTATCTCCTAGGCTGGAGTGCAATGGTGCAGTCTCGGCTCTCTGCAACCTCTGCCTCACGAGTTCAAGTGATTTTCCTGCCTCAGCCTCCTGAGTAACTGGAATTACAGGCACGTGCCAGCAGGCCCAGCTAATATTTGTATTTTTAGTAGAGACAGGGTTTTGCTGTGTTGACCAGGCTGGTCTCGAACTCCTGACCTCAAGTGATCCACCTGTCTTGGCCTCCCAAAGTGCTAGGATTACAGGCATGAGCCACCACACCCGGCCTCCATCGCGAGTTTTTATTTGTCCTGCGGACTTTGCTCAAATTAGTGCTTTTGCATTTGTTCAAAGAAATAGTAAGACTGATTCCATTTCTCAAGGATGGAGCTCCTGTCTTCTTAATGGTGTGGCTTATCTCAGAGCCATCTGGTTTTTTGCTATGGAATGTTCCATGATTACTTAGTTCCCCAGATGTTGAGGTGATCAGTCAGGAGTCACACTGGCAAAGTTTTCACGGAGACAGCACTGCCTCTGAAGATTACCAAACGCCTTTGGAATCTATTTTTCCTATTCCACATCTGCCTCAGTTCTAAATCCCAGAGAAAGTGCTGAATCAGCAGCCCTGAAAAGCAAGTCACAGGCTGGGGTAGCAGATGGTTATGTGATAGCTCTGTAAGGTTTCCCACGAGATGGCTTTCGTATGTTTTTTGACAAGCTTACTTCAGAATGTGTGTTTTATGTTCTCTCACATTGTTTACACTGAAATCAAACCCATACTAAGTAAGCCTCAGGAATTGGGGGTCTCTCTGTTCACCTCAATACCACCCCATCCTCCAGATGGAATAGTAGTTTTTATGACTCTATGTAGTCTTATCTCAGTACCAATCTTTTCACTCTAGGGAAGAGGTATCTCTTCTACGTTTACATCACTGCCTTTAAAGGGAATCTCATAGTTTTTAGAAATCACCATTTAATTACTGGGTATGGGGCAGGGGATAATTAATTCCGCACTAAATTCTTCTGCTACCACTTGCCTCAGCAAGAATTTCAGTCAAAAGTCTTTTTTTTAAAATTAAAGATTGCTAATTATTGATAAATTTCCAATAGGCTAGTATTTGGGAGTTCTCCTGCAATACTGGCGTTACCTGAAAGAATATGTTTCTCAATTTTCTATTGCAGATATGGAGCCCCATCACACGTGCTGGATATTATGGGAGTTAAATTCTAATTGTCTTCATCTAATAGCCAACAAACAAATTTGGAACAACTAGAGGACAATAAAAACATGTCTAAGTTCTAAATTGATGCAGAATTCCATTGCTACAGGGATTCAGAGAATGGAGAGGAGGCCACGGTCAAGGAGCTAGACCCAATGGGCTCACAGTTACATGTGCAGAACAGAGTAGTCCACACTTAACTAGGTTAATGTAACACATACATCTCCAACTCTTTCGAAGTTAGAACCTTTCTTGCACACAGCGAGTTCTCAGTTAATAGGTAATGAATATTCTTGAGCCCAGGAGGCAAAGATTAGCTCTTTAGAACCAGGAAAGAGGATCTATTACTGCCTTTTCCTGGGTGCTTGCTGGTTTAAGTAAAGGGCGTGATGGAATAGAATTATCTCAGGCTGGGTTTGGTGGCTCACGCCCTTAATCCCAGCACTTTGGGAGGCCAAGGTGGGCTGATCACTTGAGGCCAAGAGTTCAAGACCAGCCTGGCCAACATGGTGAAACCCTGTCTCTACTAAGAATACAAAATTAACTGGGTGTGGTGGTGCGTGCCTGTAATCCCAGCTACTCAGGAGACTGAGGCACAAGAATCACTGGAACCCGGGAGGCAGAGGTTGCAGTGAGCCAAGATGGCACCACTGCACTCCAACCTGGGCGACAGAGTATTACAGAAAATAAAACAAGGATTATCTCAGAATAATAATACTCAGCAAATTTAAACTTGCCACTTACTGAAAATGGATTCATGAGGACATATTGGCCACCATCTGCTGTTGAATGCTGACACCAGATTACTGAGTAAAGAATTCGAAAATTTTCTCAAAATTGATTGTTCCAGACATTTTGGTAGTTGCTTATTAGCAGAATTTCCCATTCAACAGATTCTTTTATGGAACCCAAGTTTGCAGTGCCCATTGAAGAAACAGAATTTGCTTTCAAACAGATGTGTTGGTTTCTGTTTTTAGTTTCAGGCTATAAACCTTTTGAGGGCAAGTACGAACCACCAGGTTAGCACAGTTATGGTGCTTGAGAATCTAATCCCAAAAGAAAACATCATTTCAAGGTTCATGTTTTTTTGGCCTCCAAATTAGGTGTACATGATCCACCTTTAAGGCTTTTTGTTTTTTGCTTTTGTGAACTTTTATGTCTCTTGCAGGAAGACTTGTCTCTTTCCATCCATCCCACATTTGTACACGGACTGTCACCTCCACATTAAAAAAAGAGGGCGGGAAAGGGTTGTACTTGAAGTGACTGGCAAACGTTATCTTCAAGCCTTAACCTCTTTTGAAAGATGGTCTTCGCCAGTAGGGGAGAGACAATTTCTGGAGGAAACTTCCATGGCGAATACCCAGCCAAAGTAAGCTTTTTTAACTGCCCTTGACCCAGAAAGCACATTCCAATATAGGCTGACTGAATAGAGACCCTCTTTCAGGCCCTAGACTACTTGGCCATTGGCATTCATGAACTTGCTGCAATCAGCGAGAGAAGAATCGAGCGGCTCTGCAATCCCTCCCTCAGTGAGCTGCCTGCCTTCCTGGTGGCTGAAGGTGGTCTGAACTCTGGGTTCATGATAGCCCACTGCACGGCAGCAGCCCTTGGTAAGGATACTGCCCTTTTCCCGGAACACACGTCCATCCATCTAAGGGTCTTTCCATTTCACCCAGAAGTATCAAATGTGGTCTGTGAGTGAGATCTAACTTTTCACCACTTTTATTTGCATCCTAGCTTTCTCAGTGCAAAGGTAACAGGTTAATTCTAATATTTTTCAGAAAAAGATAGTTTAACAACTTCAATATTGTTATACTGATATACAATAATACAATAATAAGGCTGTAATGGACAATTTATCTGTGGAAAGCAATTTGACATTGCATATGAACTTCATCTCTACAGCTTTTTTCCAAATCTCCATTGGAAGACTATTGGAAAAAGACTAAGATGCTTATAGTTAATGGTGAAACTTGAACCGACCTATAATTAAACTTTAATTAAACTTTCAAACCTATAATTTAATTTTGGATACATTTCACTAAATATAACCACCACTAAAAACATAAAGATGTTGTTGCAACATAAATAAATGCTTATAAGCAGCAGGATACCCTGTATGAAAACTGAGCTTCAATATAGTTTATTTCTGACTCAAGATTGTAAGAGACAGATGGAGTAACACATCAGAACAGTTCCTGGCACTAAGTAAGTGCTAAGGGCCTCATTTATGTTCATTCACTTAATTGTCACAATTGTCACCTGAGGAAAGGGCTATTATTATCTATAGATGAATATCTGAAGATCTGAGAGTTAAGAGACTTGCCCAATATTGCACAGCTAGCAAGATGTAAAGCAGAATTCAAGCCTGTGAATTTTGGCATGCAAAACTGTGCTTTTACTTTAATTAATGAGGATCTCATTTTAATCCATACTAATCCAACCCTAAAACAGGGTTGTCAAATTTAACAAACAAAAACACAGGATGACTACTTAAATTTGAATTATTTGGGACATGCTTATACTACAAAAATTATGTTTTTTTAATCTAAAATCAAAATGTAACTGGGCATCCTCTACTTTATCTAACAACCGTACCCTAAAAGGCAGGATAGCATGAGTTATTACGTGCATAGACGCTAGATTAGAAGTCCAGCTCTGCCATTTACTAGATCTGTGAGCCTCTTTATCCTGTTGATCCTCAATTTACACCTGCATAAAATGGAGATGATAAATTTACCTAAGGGGGTAGTTTGGAGGATTAAATGAATTGATGCATATAAAGCCTGGTATATCATAAGCACTAAATAAATACTAGTTGCTATTAATATTATTCCCAACCAACACAAATAACCAACTAAGAGCCACTGAATTCACCTCCTCTGACTCAGTATCTTCTATTTGCTCACTTGCTTATTAGTAAAATAACCCTTTAACAGGTAGAAACTTCTCACAATAACATAGTGGGGGAGTAGTCATTGATTTCTAGAGAACATGATGGACATTGGGAAGCCTCATTTGAATATGTTTTAGTTTCCCAAGCTGCCTATTGAGGTTATTCGGCTTGCTTTCATTGCAGTAAAATTAGGGTTTTTCTTTCTTTGGCCCTTGTAAGTTATCTTTCTGAACAAGCCTCACCACAGGTTGCTTATCAATATAGTCCTCAGTTTAGGGTCCAAGGACTGGGGACTTACAGTGCTGAAACCTGGAAAGTCCTTGGCCAACCAACATGACCTTGACAAAGTAGCACAACCCTAGTTTAAAGCGAGATCATCTTAGGATATGATCCCATACGGCATAGAAAACAACAGAAACTTTACCCATGACCACTCTTAAAGCCTAAGAAAGAGAAGAGACTTTGAGTCTGATCTTTCCTGACTTCTAAGCTAGGGCAAGGGAACGTCCTAACCTAAGTCCTTGCTACTTATAGTGTAGTCCTCAGACCAACAATATGGCCATCACCTGAGAGCTTGTTAGAACAGCAGACTCTCAGGCCCCACCCAAAGCTTGGTCTCTTTGTTATAACAAGGTCCCCAAGTGGTTCATGTGCACTGGAAAGCTTGAGAGTCCCATATCTTGGTCCTCTCTAGAATTCCCCCTCCTCCCAGATACTTCTGGCAGTCATCGAGCCCATGTTTACATCCACTTATATCATCCTTGAACATTCTGAAGTCTTAAATTTTCTTGCCCAAGATTTGTGGGTCCAGCCTCAGTCCCCAAATGCCACGCCTGAATTCTGGTGACACAACCAAATTGATCTCAAGTACCTGAAATGGCCATCATGTCTCTTTCTCCCCTAGTCTCCCTGGCATGCTAAATGCTTCCCAGGTTTTCATCTTGGCCTTGTTATATTAGAATTCCCAGCTGTCCCATCCCCGTCTTACCTCAGAACTCACTATTGCTTTAGAGTCCTCACTTGGGGAAAAATACGACCTGCTTCCTTTTCCCAAAGCAGCTTTCTACCATCAGGGCTTGAATAACGTCCCAGATCTTCTGGAGAGTGTATCCCATGCCGTGGAGCACTCTGTGGAAGCCAGGGGTCCTTCAGACAGCTCATCCTATGAGGAGCACTTCTTAACTGGCACGGGTCTCTCGCAGTTTCTGAGAACAAGGCTCTGTGCCATCCCTCGTCTGTTGACTCCCTCTCCACCAGCGCGGCCACGGAGGACCACGTCTCCATGGGAGGATGGGCAGCCAGGAAGGCCCTCAGGGTCATCGAGCACGTGGAGCAAGGTAATGCTGATGAGTCCGGGATGGCGGGCCTCCCTGATAGACCACGGTGCCTGTGCTTCTCAGGTGGGATCGTCCACCGGCAACATCAGCATCACCTGGAAACCTGTTAGGAAGGCAGACTCTCAGGCCTCCTTCCAGGCCGGCTAATTCTACTCTAGGAGGAGAGCGGAGCAATCTGTGTTTAACCAACACTCCAGGTGATGCTGATCTTCGCTAAAGATTAAGAACCTTGCTCTGTCGCCCAGGCTGGAGTGCAGTGGTGTGATCTCGGCTCACTGCAACCTCTGTCTCCCAGGTTCAAGCGATTCTCCTGCCTCAGCCTCCCAAGTAGCTGAAATTACGGGCGTGCGCCACTAAGCCAATTTTTGTGTTTTTAGTAGAGTCGAGGTTTCACCGCCTTGGCCAGGCTCGTCTCAAACTCCTGACTTCAATTGATCTGCCCACTTCGGCCTCTCAAAGTGTTGAGATTACAGGCATGAGCCACCGCACCTGGCCTGTTTATTCTGTTTTTAAAGAAAGAGGAATTGCTTTCCTTTAGGCATTTTTCTCTATGTTTCTAAGTTTACTCAACAGTACTGGAAGCAGATGGCTGACAAAAGAATCGCTCAATTTTAAGATAAATGTGAGAGTTGAGTCCTTGTTTTGGTAACGGTTGTATTGAGATATAATTCACATATGTTATACTTCACTCACTTAAACTGTACAGTTTAATGGGTTTTGGTAGATTCACAGAGCTGTGCATCCATCGCCACAATCAATTTTAGAATGTTTTCATCAGCCCACAAGGACACTGGTGCTCTTCAACTCTGACCTCCCTGTTCTCCCTGCTCCCCCAGTCCTAGTCCTAGTCCGAATCTACTTTCTGTCTCCGTCTTTGTTTTTGTTGTTTGTTTTCCTATTCTGGACATTTCATGTGAATGGAATCCCATAGTCTTTTGTGTCTACCTTTTTTTAGTTAGTAAAATGTTTACTTTTTCTAATTTTTCATATAATCTTGCTCCTTCTAATAGTAAAACGTTTTCAAGACTCATGCATGTGGTAGCATGAATCAGTCCTTTATTCCTTTTTATACCCAAATAATATTCCATCATATAAATATACCACATTCTGTTTATCCCTTCAAACACTTGATTTGTTTCCACCTTTTGGCTAATATGAATAATCCTGCTATGAACATGTGCAAGTTTCTGTGTGGATGATGTTTTCATTTCTCCAGGGGGGAATTGCTGGGTCATATGGTAACTCTATGCCCATCTTTTTAGGAACCTCCAGACTGTTTTCCAAAGTGGCTACACCATGTTATGTTCCCACCAGCAGTATTTGAAGGTTGCGATTTCTCCACATCCTTGCCAGCACTTCTTTCTTTCTTTCTTTATTTTTTTGAGACAGGGTTTCCCTCTGTCACCCAGGCTGGAGTGCAGTGGCATGAATGTGGCCACTGAAGCCTTGACTCCTTGGGATTAAACCATTATCCCAGCTCAGCCTCCTGAGTAGCTGGGACCACAGGCATGGGCCACCACGCCCAGCTAATTTTTTATTTTTTTGTGGAGATAGGGTCTCGCTATATTGCCCAAGCTGGTCTCAAACTCTTGGGCTCAAATGATCCTCCTGCCTCAGCTCTCAAGGTGCTGGGATTACGATCAGGAGCCACTGCACCTGACCTAGGACTTGTTATTATCAATCTACCATAATGTGTTCCTTATGTTCATTCTTCACAAGGATTCTCTGTTGAACATGTTGCTCTGGTCTAAAGCTTAGAGTCACCCTTCTCTATCGATTATCTTCTATCTAGTTCATCAGCAAATCAATCCTACCTTCAAAAGACACCAATCCAGCCTCTGCCATCTCCTTCTGATGGGTCCCCTTGTTTTAATTTCTTTTTCTTAAAATAATTTCTTAAATGGCTCTTGGTTCCTCCCATTTTGAATTTTTTTCTTTTTCTTTTTAGATGGGTCTTAGTCCCCTTCTTTTCACTAATGTTTCTCTCTAGGAACCACACACAATAAACTAGAATGAGCTTTTGAAAGCGTAACTTAGACCACATCATGCCCCTATGGGAAATTTACCAGTTACTTTCTATTGCTCAAGATAACATCCAACCCCCTGACTGAAGCCAATGGTAACATGGCTGGTTACATGACCCAGCTTCTGCCTGTCACTGCAACCTCTCTCCATCCGATTTTCAACCCTGGAACCCCAGTGTTGTTCTTGTATCTGCCAAAAAATGCATCCCTACCTCAGCACTTGCTGGACTGCTTGCCTGCAGCACTGGTCCCGAGGACTTCACTCATTCTATCTATGGAACTGCCTAGAATTCATCTGAGATGCCTTCCTTGTCTACCTCAGCTAAAGCAGCAACCATTATTTCATTTGTTTGTTATTATTTTCCTAACAGCACTTAGTATAATACCTGTGATATACTTAGGCTTGTCTTTCCTAGTAAAACATAAGGTCTATTGGGGCAGGGATCTTCTCTGTCTTGATCACACCCCTAGGTGGATCTAGAACATCTAGAACCATGCCTGGCCCAGAATGGGTGCTCAAATATTTGCATGACAATAAAGTTGGCACTATAGGTCCAAATGATAGATGCAGCTTGTCCAATGTAGTTCTCTTCTTTTATATCAGAAATGTGTAGTTGGCAAAAAAAAAAAAAAAAAAAAAAAAAAGCACTTTGTGTATCAAGCACGTTTATTGTTACTTAAATTTGCTTTGTCTACATATATTAAACAAATACCTATAAATATTGGAATCCAGTGATACTGGATATAGAGTATAAGCACCTGCTTATTACTAGTGATTCTGTGTTACACAGGTAACTAGTGTGGGAACACAGAAAGAATAATTCCACCTGACTGGGGCGGAAAGACATCTACCACTTGAGCACAGTGGATTAAACAGTGAAAGAGATGTACTTGGCCTCTGCCCTCTTAGAAATTTAAGTCTAGCCAGAGAAGTTGATATTGAACAACATGGTAACTTTTCGAAGCACTTAACAAAATTATTTAAACAGTTCTAGGAGGAAATAACTGAACATGATCTAGTCTAAAAGAACCAGAAAAGGTGTTTCTGAAGAAGTATTTAAGATTAAGGCCTAAACAGCAAATAGAGCCAGCTAATGGGTGTGTGTATGTGTGCATGAATAAAAGTGCCACATTAGTTTCGCAAGGAAAAGGAAAGGGGATGTGCACAAAATATATTGTCTTGAGTTATATTGAGATGGGATATCCAAGTACAGATGCAGAGCTCAGGAAAGTCTGAAGATTCATCTTTTTTCTTTCTTTCTTTCTTTTTTTTTTTTTGAGACAAGGTCTCACTCTGCTGCCCAGTCTGGAGTGCAGTGGTGAGATCTCAGCTCACTGCAACCTCCGCCTTCCAGGCTCAAGCAATCCTCTCACCTCAGCCTCCCAAGTAGCTGGACTACGGGCGTATGCCACCAGTGGGCTGGGCTAATTTTTATATTTTTGGTAGAGATGGGGTTTTGCCATATTGCCTGGGCTGGTCTCGAACTCCTGGGCTCAAGTGATCTGCCCGCCTTGGCTTTCCAAAATACTGGGTTTGCAGGCATGAACCACCGCACCTAGCCATGTCCTGGGATTAATGATGAAGGTCAGCATTCTCTGCACGGAGGCAGCTGAAAACTACTAGACATAAGGAGAGAATACCAGGAACAGAACCTTGTATTCGAGGGAAAAGGCATAACCTGAAATGTAATAGCCTATGGGAGGAAGGAGGGAAACCTTTTCAAAGGAAATAGCTTCAAGAGCTCAGGGTAGCAAAGGTCTGCAAGGTCAAGAGAAGCATCTTTTTTTAGAGAAAGGAACACAGGTATAAATTAATCTCAGAGACAGATAAAATGAATAGTATTCAAATTGTAAAACTTTGAGAACATATTTGCAATACATCTAAGTAGAACATATGTTTGCAGTATATCTAAGTGGTACCATTATTTATTTGCTTGGGATTATTTTAATTCATGTGAATTATACTCTGTTAAAGTGAAGATAATAATCATATAAAACCAAAAGGTGTTTCCATGGTTCTTCCGATACGTGTTTTCAGTGTGTTTAAGAAATTTATTTTGAGGATCAAAGATTTGAAGGATTATTAGGCCACAGAATATCAGCGTATTTCAAAATAAATGAGGGCCATTTGAAATATATCCAGCGAAATCAAGATGCATCGAACCCCTTGAATTTGTAACAAGAAAGTGTCAGACTTTTAAAATTCCAATTGATGGATTCAGGGAGAACTGCTAGCAACAAAGAGCATTTAACCAAATGTTGCAGAGGTAGCCACTTAAGGTTTTCCTGACATGTTTCGCATTTATCTTGCAAATATTTACTTACCAGTTTTTTCTGGTCTTTGACATTACCTATCAGACCATGCTTCTCATGATGTAACATCATATCACCAACACATATTGAACATTTTTTATGTGCATTCAGTCTTTTAATTCATTTAACCTGCACAGTAACGCTAAAAGGTAAGTACTATTATTCCATTTGATAGGACAGGAAACCAACGCAGAGGTTAAAAAATGTGCTCGGGGTTATGCAGATAGTAAATGGCAATGCTAGAATTGCAATCCCAGGCAGTTGATTCAAGTTCACTGTCTTAACCACTCCCCTATACTGCCATATTGATTCCAAAAAAACGAACTAGCATCTTCATGGTTTATTGGACTTCCATTTGCATGATTGCTTCATATATGTCCTCCCGTGGAAGTATGTCAAAATGAAATCGCTGTGAGTTGAGAGTATGCTACTTTAGTCAGATCTTTGTAATACCTGTAAGGTTTGGGACTGGGAAATAGGGTCATTGATTTGGCAATAAGCCAGGATTTATTCCAGTCATCTAAGTGGCTTTAAATGAATAATATCCTTTCTCACTTGCCAACTCCTCACTCAACTTCTTTGATCAAGACGGATTACGAGTGTTTCCTATTTCCACCTTTATGTAAATTTCAAGTTGCTTTTAGTTTTGCTCTTCTCTTTGGCTTGAAATACCTGGCACATAGACCTCTGTCAAGGATTTGAAGGAGTCAGTGAATGCGCAAGTGAGTCTTTAGTTGCCCTGGAACTAACTCTGTAATGTCTGTTTCAGGCCTTCAAGCTTAAAGGTTCTCAAGTCAACTAAAGCAGAAATCTTTATATTGTCTTTCTGAGCTAAGAACACTTATTAAATGTGCCATACCTGTAATAAATTTTGAATATTGGAATCTGTATTTCTTTACATTTGACCCAGTCTAGATTATGAAGAAGTTTTTTATTGAAATGTAATTCAAGGTTAAACCACTTTGGATTTCATTACTTGCCAAGAAAATTAGTTTAGAAGCTTAAAGTTGATCAGACTGTCTAGGCGGTTAACCCAAATAGAGTTTTAAAAACATTTGACTTCTTGTCTTTCAATTTATGAAGTACATTATGAACTCTGGTGAGTTCAGACAGGTCACAATGGGAGAGGATGAAGTTGTGAAATTCACTGTGGACCTGGAAGCAATTTCTCATCTTCTAGTCCAATATCCCCACCTCTCAATTTGTATGGAATTGGAAACCATGAGATTTAAAGCATCTCAATGAAATGCATACAATTATTTAATAGAGCTGGGGCTCAAGATGAGGATCAGCTCTTCTTTCTGACCTCCTTCCCTACCCACATGACCCAAACTTGGCCAACAAACCTTGGTTAGAGGATGTGAATTGGGGGCATGGCAGATTTTGCTAGTGCAAATGAATGGGCAGCTTCCTGGGTAGGTGTGCAGATCTGGTAATTATTCAGGTAAATGTCTCAATTCTCCCCTTCTCAGCATTAAACATACAGTCAAGGGGTTAGAAAACCGGTTAAAATGGCAACTAAATACCAAAGCAACTTAATTCTACCAATAGACAGAGAACAAACCATCTGTTAGTTGGCTGGTGATGGGTGTCAACTTTGGGAAATCCACATTCCTCAAGCATGAAGTCAGACTTTCATAAGCTACCCTCTTGGAATTTCTTGTTTCAGTGCTGGCCATCGAGCTCCTTGCAGCCTGCCAGGGTATAGAGTTTCTACGTCCCCTGAAAACAACCACTCCGCTGGAGAAGGTCTATGACCTGGTGCGCTCTGTTGTAAGGTAAGATCAAACAGGTCTCTGAAAGTTACATCAGTTCAGCACGGTAAACCCTGGCAGGGCTTAATGTCTGGCTGATGGGTGAATGTGCTTTCCCTATAGGCCCTGGATAAAAGATCGCTTCATGGCCCCGGACATCGAGGCAGCACACAGGCTGCTCCTGGAGCAGAAGGCAAGCTGGCCCCTTGGCTTGTTTCTTAATTTTCAATTGTTATGGGAAAGCAAAGTCGGGGATGGAGAAACATTGCCTTATTCTGTTGTTTTTCTGGCTATTCCTTGGGAATGAGCAAAAAGGTATTTCAGCAACAACTTGCAGCACCACTAAGAAGCCATGTAATAAACACTACGTGCCCCAGGGTGCAGCCAAATGTTGAATATCTAAGGATTAGAAACAGAAATGGATTTTAAATGGAGTTTTGGGACAATATTCATGGGGAAAAATAAGATGTCAGGTTCATTGATGCCTCCCCACCCCTGCAAGATGTCCTCTTTGATTCAAAAGTATGTTCCCTTCTGGGTGACGCTATCACAACTACCACCACTGGCTGCAATGGCTGTGTAGACCTGGAGAGAACACCAAGGCCCAGGTGTTTACTTCAGAAGACTTTCAGTCCGTCTAGCGCTCTGGTGAGATGCGGGTTTTTCTTTCCTGCGTATTTCCACTGGCTACATTGACCATACACTCAGCTGCCAGGTGCAGATGTCCAGCGTGCTGGCTTATCTTTTAAATATCGTTTTTGAAGTGCTTTCAACCTTTTGAATAACTTGGGGGTGTTATGTTCCCTAGAGTCGCTTGATTTCCTCAAAACAGCTGCTCTGCTCTGGGGGAGTGATTTTCCCTGGGATTTTCACACCCATTATTTCTAAGCATGTCCTGCCCTCTTGGTGGGGAAGCTGCTTTTCTGCTGCCAGTTTTGGTGCTAGGAGGGAGGTATGTGAGAGTTAGCCTTTAAGAGTATTCATTTTCTAAGATCATAAAAAAGAATAGGAAAGGCTCCTTGGCTGTCGGTGGCAGTTAAAAAGCAGCTATAAACCAAAAACAGGGCCTTAATTTGATTCAATTAAAAAAAATTTTTTTAGAGATGGGGGTCTTGCTATGTTGCCAAGGCTGGACTCAAACTCCTGGGCTCAAGTGATCCCCCACTTTGGCCTCTTGAGTAGCTGGGACTACAGGCACATGCCACCATGCCCGTCCAGGGCCTTACTTTGAGATGATGTTATGCTTAAAAAAAAAGAGGTTGGTGGGTGGGAGGTAAAAACTAACCAAGGATCTGAGGCAGTGCCTCTCCAGCGTTAATGTGGCTATGAATCTGCTGGGCATCTTGTTAAAATGCAGGTGTGGATTCAGTAGGTCTGGGTGAAGGCCAAGATGCTGACTTGTCCCAGGTGATGCTGATACTGCAGGGGCACAGGCCATGCTTTAAGTAGCAGGGTCAAAGGAACAGAGCCCCTGTGGCATGGAAATAAGGCAGCAGGGAAATTCAATTCACTTCCTTTTATCATTTAAGGCTTGCTTTAGAAAACACACAGCTCCAGGCCATATGCGGTGGCTCACGCCTGTAATCCCAGCAAGCACTCTGGGAAGCCAAGGTGGGTGGATCATTTGAGGCCAGAAGTTTGAGACCAGCCTGGCCAACATGGTGAAACCCCGTCTTTACTAAAAATACAAAAATTAGCCAGGTCTGGTGGCATGTGCCTGTAATTCCAGCTACTCAGGAGGCTGAGGCACAAGAATTGCTTGAACCTGGGAGGTGGAGGTTGCCATGAGCTGAGATCATGCTACTGCACTCCAGCCTGGGTGACAGACAAAAACAAAACAAAACAAAACAAAAAAACCACGTAGGTCCTGTTAAGACCCTGGAGCAACTATCCTTCACTCTGTCCACACTGAATTCTCTGGGTTTTGTTATTTGCTTTCTTGTTTTGCCTTGGAAAAGTATGCAGCTTAAAATCTTTATGATGACTTTAGAAAGTTTTGGACTTTGTATATTTATAGTCTTTAATGCAACCAAAGACTAATTGACACAGGTCATATGTCAAATGGCTTAAAATAAAGGCAAGCAAATAGCAGCTGTGTCTAGTCATGTACAGAGGATGTTTTGACTTCGGATGAAGTTGATGTTTAATAGCATGTGGAAACAATGTTGTCAATATTTCAGCTTTGTTTTGTCCTTGCTTTTCAGGTTTGGGAAGTAGCTGCTCCATACATCGAAAAATACAGAATGGAGCATATTCCGGAATCAAGACCTCTTTCTCCAACAGCCTTTTCACTGAAATTTCTGCACAAGAAATCCACCAAAATCCCGGAGACTGAGGACCTTTAATGGGCTTTGTCATGGAGTAGCAGATCAGAGGGCAGTCAGTTTAGCACAAAGCAATACTAGGCTGAAGGAGAGACCTGAGAACTTTCCTAGGTAGATCAATCCATTGTATACTTCAGTTCTTCTAAAGTCTACTTTGGTTAGGCTGATGGCAGTATTATAGTTGCTAAATTCAGCACTGTGTTCCTGTTGTCATGGTTCAAGACCTACCAGGTATTTTCAGATTGTAGGAGTTTTCTTTTTTTTTTTTTTTTTTTTGAGACTGAGTCTGGCTCTGTCCCCCAGGCTGGAGTGCAGTGGCCGGATCTCAGCTCACTGCAAGCTCCGCCTCCCGGGTTCACGCCATTCTCCTGCCTCAGCCTCCCGAGTAGCTGGGACCACAGGCGCCCGCCACTTCGCCCGGCTAGTTTTTTGTATTTTTTAGTAGAGACGGGGTTTCACCTTGTTAGCCAGGATGGTCTCGATCTCCTGACCTCGTGATCTGCCCGTCTCGGCCTCCCAAAGTGCTGGGATTACAGGCTTGAGCCACCGCGCCCGGCGAGTTTTCTTTCTTAACAATTTCAACAGGCCACTCACTCTTAAGGGTAAGAAGAATAACCACAATTGTATGTGCCTGTTTTTTACTCTTAGCATTAGATGAATTCAAATTTGGAAACAGATTGATAGCAATTTTTTCTAAAAACATTAGGCTTTTGTTAACTTTTTTTTGTTTGTTTTTAATTTGCTTCAACCAGTTGACTTTCTTTGACTAATTTTACTTTGCATGATATGCCTTAATATGCCTTCATAAATAACCATTTTAAGTCATAATTTGTCCTTAAGCTGCTTTTTTCTTCTATTAATTGGATCGTAGTAAAGAGTAGTCAATAGGGTCTTCAGCTATTAATTATAGAGGTGATTAAAACCAACAAGAGGTTTCATGTGCAAAGGAGATAAGGAATGAATATAAAGATTGCTATCTGGCTCTTATTAAACTGTGTATTTCGTATTTATCACTACACATATTCCCCAAATGCTTACATGGGAGTTTGAGGTTAGTATTTTCACTTCCTAGGTGTTAGTACTCTATTCACATGCTTATTGTAACCTTCCTCATTTCACAGATAAGGAATCTCTGGGGATTAACCAACCTCCTTTCTGTAATGGTAATCATTAAAATGAGTCCTATTGACAAAGGTCAGATGGAGCCCTAGAATGTATTACCCAATCTGTTTTTTCCCCCAAGAAGATAAAAGACCTTCAGGGATGGCTTAAGTGTATCTGTCCAAATGAAAGATGGGTCACATGACCTCTTGGCTTCCCATGGCTAAGCTCTGTGACTTTGCAGCCATGTGTGCATGTATGTGCAAGGCCCTTCAAGTGGTCTGAAACCGTGGCTCTAAAAACCATAGCTGGTGGAGAGGAGGACAGACACACTTGCCAGCTTGCCTATCTGATTGCCATCTAAAATAGGCCCATCAGTGGACTTCACAATAGAGTTTTCACTCTTTAGATTTGCTACCTGTCCACCGGAAAGGTGGACACTGAAGTGAAAACTGCTGCCGAGAGAAATTCAGAGAGCAAAAAATGTGCTGAGGAGCCTGTTTACCTAAAGGTTGTTCTTGGTACTATTCTTTGTCAAAATGTGAACACACACAAATGAGGTTTGTGCATTGTCATCCGTGAGCTGCCGTTGAGCCAGTAGCCCCCAGCGGTCTGACGGTGCTCTTCGCTCCAGTTTGGGGAATGCTGGATTCTCACGGCCCCTGCAGTCCTCCAGGTCAAAATGACTCTTTGTCACTGAGTTTTCTACAGGGCTCTATTAGTAACTGACAACACACGCCTTCAAGGGAACTTCAAGGGAAACATGGAATAAACTAAGTCTCAATTGCCTTATGATGTCGTTTTATTCTTAGGTTTTTATAACAGTTTAGTGCCTCTAACAGCAGTTAATCAAGTTTCTGAAGGATTCAGTTGACAGATGTCAACTGTTTTTAGAACATATGCTTGACTCAGTAGACTCTTTTTCCCGTTGGCTAACAACAAAAGAGTTGAAGGCATCAGGATTTCCTCCCCAGCCCCGCAGGCTCACCTGGGCTTTGTCACAAGTTGTCTCAGGGCAGCCGGAGGAGGCAAACCCTAAAGCACAAGGGCTTTTCAAGCCCCTGTTGTGCCACATTCGCTAATGTCCTCTTCGCTAAAGCAAGTCACGTTCCAGGCCCAGAGTCAATTTGGGAGAGTAACACTCAAGGGCATGGGCGTGTGATTTGGCGTGATCCATGGGCCCGTATCTGACAATCTACCCCATCAAAGGCCGGGCGCGGTGGTTCATGCCTGTAATCTCAGCACTTTGGGAGGCCAAGGTAGGTGGATCACGAGGTCAGGATTTCAAAACCAGCCTGGCCAAGATGGTGAAACCCTGACTCTACTAAAATTACAAAAATTAGCCAGGCGCAGTGGCAGATGCCTGTAATCCCAGCTACTTGGGAGGCTGAAGCAGGAGAATTGCTTGATCCCGGGCGGCAGAGGTTGCAGTGAACCAAGATCACGCCACTGCACTCCAGCCTGGGTGACAGAGTGAGACTCCTTCTCAAAAAAAAAAAAAAAAAAAAAAAATCACAACCGCCAAAATTCAAAAGCAGATGCATTTCATACTGCTTTAAACCTGTGTCAGATTTTTGGGTCTGGTCACTAGGTTGCTTTTTATTAAACTTTATGGTTCTCTCTTTATGGTTCATTTTGCTTTATTTTGAGATGGAGTCTCGGATCTGTCACCCAGGCTGTAGTGCAAAAGTGCTATCTTAGCTCATTGCAAACTTCTGCCTCCCGCATTCAAGCAATTCTCCTGGCTCAGCCTACCGAGTAGCTGGAATTACAGGCATGCGCCATCACACCCGGCTAATTTTCATAATTTTAGTAGATACGTGGGTTCACTATGTTGGTCAGGCTGGTCTTGAACTCCTGACCTCAGGGAATCCACACACCTTGGCCTCCCAAAGTGCTGGGATAACAGGCATGAGCCACCGCTCCCGGCCCATTTTGCCTTTTTGCTTACTTTTGTTAACAGTATTAATTTATTAAGTGTAAACATTGAAAATATACCGAAAAAATAGTTGGAGAACATTAGTTTCAACCCAGAGGGTAGACTTCATTAGTCTAAAATAGAAAAGACAGTTAAATTACAATGCTTTAAAGGCTATCATAGAGATGTGGGAATGTGGGGAGGGGCATCCAGCTCCAATTCCCATGTAAGTAAGAGAAGGAAAGCATTCTGGGCAGACGGAACCATGCTGCACGGCCCTGAGCAGCTCACTGTCCCCTAAGGAACAGTGTGAAGATTGGTGTGACTAGGGCTTAGAACTCAGAGCTGCTCAGACCTTAAAGTGTATGTGAATCACCCGGGGCTTGTTAGGACGCAGATTCCGACTCAACAGGTCTGGGTCCAGCCAGAGGTTCCGCATTCCTAGCGAATTCCTGTGAGTTGCACCGGCTTGCAGCACACTGGCCTGGGAGGACTAGGGCAGTTTAGGGTAGATGTCGTCTTCTGCCTTCATTCAAAAAAGGCATGAATGCTATTTGTTTAAAGTGAGTGCCTGCTAGATGAAAAATCAGATGTGCTTCTCCTCCTTGTTTCTTCAATAGAAGAAGCTAGTCTTGTGTTGCTTAAGTTCCAGGGAAGAGCAGACCTAACATTCAGTTTTGGCCTTATGTCTATCTCCTGCATCCCAAATGCTCACAGTGCCTAGGTGACTGGTCACAAGGGAGCCATCACACACAGCAACTGTGTGCCCCTCACACTGTGTCAAGACTTCTTAAACAATCGCATGAGGTTCAGAGCTCCAGAGACCCCATCGTGATGACAACAATATGCAGTGTTACCCTTAATCTTCCAATGAGGGGCATTTTGAATTGCTTTATATTGACTAGAGCAAAGCCTCTTTCATTCAGGCTCTATTAACCTGACATTAGTGATCATTTGGAGAGTCAATCTTTACTTCTCATATCATTTCTTACCAAGTTTAGTAATGCAGTTGTGATTATAAAGATGACTGAAACATTTAAAAAGATTTCAAATCAACTCACATAGCTTTTAAAAACACCCATTTATATGTAAATAATTATCCACTCTTTACAAATAATCTTGTAATTTCCTAAAACACTCGAGTAGACAACGCTGCTGATCTACTTCCAGGCTGAAAGGAAACAACAACATTAAGAGCGAGAGCAAACGTTTATTGAGAGCTGTAAAATGTGTTTTACCCAATTGTAATGTGAAGAATCAACAATGTTTTAAATTTCAAAAAAAATTTACATGATTGTAGTTAGAAAAAATGCATCCATTTCAGGAAGGTCCCTATGCCTGTGTATTAAATGATGTGTCTTGAACGCTGCTGGGAAGCTCTGTTGCCGAGATTGAGAAGACCTTAGAAATGGAAGGACACTCTTCATCAGAGGACATTAATTCATTTGAAAAGCATCTAGAAAATAAACTATTTGGGGAAAGGAAATACTATTTGCTTAACAGAAGGCTATATTTTAGCTTCATTGGGGTGTATCACTTAGATTTCTTTCCGTTCCCCAATGTTCACTAAATATAGTTTAAAAACTGAAACGTGAAATACAGACACAAAATGGAAATTTTAAGTGAAGCCTACTTTTCCCCACAAAGGCGTTTTTGTGATACCCCATCCTATTAATCTACAGAATATTTGTAACTAATATTTGTGAAATAATTGGATGTTTTGTGATTTTAATCACAATAGGTTTACCTGTTTATATGTCAAATGCATGTGTTAAATGAAAATAAATCTATCCCTGGGGTTTTTTGAGTGACTTAAAAAGACATTGAAGTACATTTAGGTTTAAGTGATATAATTCTGGTAAATATTAAGGTGTTTTAACTTTTAATATAACTATATTGACTTATTTCATATAGTCAAAAAATCTTTTCTTTTCAAATCTATCTTGTTTTATAGATGACTTTTCCTTTAGCTATAACATATTCAATTAATTCATGATGGCCTCCGAACTGGTAAATCAAATGCTCCCATCTAGAAAAAAAAAAAATTACTTCAATGTGTGCAAGTAAAAATTATTACTTTATCAATAAATGCTAATTTTAAAATGCATTCCCTACACATTTATTTACACCCAGTCAATGGTATTTGGGCTTTCTAAAAAACAGTACATAACTAACTGGTCTATGGCAAATCAAACATTATTTAATAATATCATTTAAGTACTTGATCTTAAAATATTTGCTTCATTAAGTGATACATAAATGTCACCATCAGCATTATATTCAATACAGGGAGTGGTTTCTGATCATGGAGAGAATTTTAAAGCAGGTGTCTCTGGAGGACATGAGGTTCAAGGGCTGCAATGGGCTTGTAAGAGTCAAGTAGCCATAGGATTTACGGCTTGTAGATCTGGAACAGTAAGACCCTGATATGGTTTGGCTGCTCTGTCCCCACCCAAATCTCATTTTGAATTGTAGCTTCCATCATTCCCACATTGTGGGAGGGACCCGGTGGGAGGTAATTGAATCATGGGGGTAGGTCTTTCCCATGCTGTTCTCATGATAGTGAATAAATCTCACAAGATTTGATGTTTTTATAAATGGGAGTTCCCCTGCACACGCTGTCTTGCCTGCTGCCATTTAAGACATGACATTGCTCCTCCTTTGCTTTCCGCCATGATTGGGAGGCCTCCCCAGTCCTGTAGAACTGTGAGTCAATTAAACCTCTTTCCTTTATAAATTACCCAGTCTCGGGTATGTCTTTATTAGTAGTGTGACAACAGACTAATATCACCCTGGAGGCCCAGGTGGCAACAGACTGTGGGTGGGTGAGTGATAAGCCACCAGGAACAGGAAAACTAAGTTTAAGCTTTTGGGATCCAGTCGGCATGAGAAATCAGAGAGGGAATGAATCAGAACCAGGGTGACAAGCCAGAGTTGGGAGCTAGTTGAAAATCAGAAGCCGAGCAGAAAAACACAAACACACGCCAGAGGGCACAACCCGGCCAAAGTCCAGGTAAACAGAGCAGAAACCTGGAAATCTACAAAAGATACCAGGTAGATGAAGAGATCTTGAAAACTTGATCCGCCCTGTCGTTGAGGGCCTGTCAGTAGATTTGCTCATTGGAAAGGGGTCAACATAGAGGGGACTGGCTAGTGTCTGAGTCCACACAGAGTCTGACACTAATAATTAGTGGAAAAGGGATTTAGGCCTCATCTCTATACTTCAGTGGGCACAATATAAAATATTTCCCTGGCGAAATATTCTTTATTCTTCAGGACATATGGTAACAGTGTTACATCAAAAATAAACAAAGCCAGAAAGCTCGTTAAAGCAATGAGGATAGATTTAATTTGGGAATAACTGCTGCAATAGAGAAAGAGTCCAGCAGAGATTATTAGACTCACTCCCTAGACTCACTCCCAGTCTATGATCGATCATTCGGGAGCACACTAAGTTGGGAGCACACTCACCGGGATGAATTGATGATAATGAGATCTCCCTGTTTGCCAACTTCCAACGATCCGTGTGTGTGAGACTTTCCCAGTGCATAAGCTGCATTGATGGTGGCAGCAGCCAAGGCCTCAGGCATGGACATTCTCATGTTTACACAGGCCAGATGCATGACCATTGGCTAAGGCAGGAAGAGAAAAGTGTTGGAGGAAAGTGACATATGGCACTGCAATTTAAAACATTTCTCAACACAGCACAACAAATAGAGGCAGTTAAAGGTATAGGAGGAATTGGCTCAATTGCAATGGGAAAAATCTAAGTTTATACATAAAGGTTCTTATACTTTGGAAAAGATTACTTTATTAAAGGGATTGTGTATTTAATATTTATTGACAACTTTTCAAGACCACTTACTGCACACAATGAAGTTCACTTCCACCCTTACTAACTAAGACTTCTTGGAGTTTATGCTATTCTCTGGAGAAAGGAAATGGGTTATTGTAAAACCACAATGCTCAAAGCTGAATCAGAAAATAATGCACGTAGAAGCTTCTCTCCTCTCTCTATGCCTGCAGGCATTTATCTGGGACAGAAAAATCCAATTACACTGCTGTCTACCCCTTTTTTTCTTGTTTCACAGAAAGTATTTTTAGATTTTTAACACTGTTTTAACAGATAGTGAAATATTTTTAAATTATTTATATGCTTGGTAGATAGTCTGCTCAGAAAGGCACATGAAAAAAATAATTACCATTGAAAAGCAATATGCATTGGGATTGAAATCACTTCCCAGAGCAACTATTACTCCTTCATCTAACATCTTCCTGGCTCGAGGTTGTTTCAGTCTAAGGCGAGGAAAAAAATATGTCAGTCTCTAGAATGGGAACTTTTGTAGAATAGCTATTCAGAACAGAAGAGAACTTGAGACAGTCAACGCCTTCATATTCTGGAAGAAGAAGCAGAAGCTCAAGATTAAATAATTAGTGGTAGAGTTACATATATAATTCCAGGACTCCTGATTTTTATCATTCTACTTTTGAAATTAGATACGCCTAACTTTTAATTAATGATTGTTTATCTCATCCATCTTACATATTAAGGCATTCTTGCAAAGGGAGGAAAATATAACTTACAAATGGTTTTGAAATTTAGTAAGCTCTTTTGGTGACTCCCAAATTAAATAATAAGTGAGGTTACACTATGCTTTTTTTTTTTTTGAGATGGAATCTCGGTCTCTTGCCCAGGCTGGAGTGTAGTGGCATGATCTTGGCTCACTCCAACTTCCGCCTCCTGAGTTCAAGCGATTCTCCTGCCTCAGCCTCCCAAGTAGTTGGGACTACAGGTGCCCGCCACCATGCCTGGCTAATTTTTGTATTTTTAGTAGAAATGGGGTTTCACCATGGTGGCTAGGCTGGTCTCAAACTCCTGACTTCAGGTGATCCACCCATCTTGGCCTCCCAAAATGCTGGGATTACAGGCATGAGCCACTGTGCCAGGCCACAATATGCTATTTTTATTAGCTCCATTTTGTAATTTCCTATGCATTTCTCTCTCTTACCCCTCTTTTTTGTTGTTTTTTTTTTTTTTGTTTTTTGCCTCAAACATCTTTGTAGGTCCTTTAAAATCTTGAAGGCCCAAGAATTTAGGGTATAAAATGTTTCTACTTCTTCCTGAATTAGGCATCTCCTTGACCTCCCTGGTGAAATATTCTTTGTTCTTTAGGACATATCTCAAAAGTGTTACATCAAAAATAAGCAAAGCCTGAAAGCTCGTTAAAGCAATGAGGACAGATTTAATTTGGGAATAACTGCTGCAACAGAGAAAGAGTCCAGCAGAGATGATTTTTGCCCTAGAATCACTCCCAGTCTATGATCGATCATTTGTAGGACCACTTAAAATGTTTTTCAACAATGTATGAGAGAAGGTGAGTGAAGCAGAGACAGATGAGGAAAGGGTACAGCTTCAAATGTCCCTGCAAGTCATTTGAATGTCCCTCCTCCCCTTCCATAAACACTTAGGGGTAAAAGAGAATAAAGTGAGGCTGTAAAAGAATTAAGGGCGCTCCGTAAAAACCAAGGTGACTATTTCCTGAATACATTTAAATATTACATGCAAATATACATAAAATACATGATTAAAGCAAGCCCTTAAGTAGCATAAGGCAATGATTACTCTGGAAATGAGAGTCAAGAGAGGGTTCAGGGGAGAGCAGGGGGCCCTGCTGGTCTCTCCTGATGCAGGGATCAGAAAAATACAGAAACGAGAAGCCAGAAAGCAGAGTGTGGCCTTCACTTCGACTGCCCTTGTGGTCCTAACAGGAGGCTAAACCTGTCTGTGGCAATGGCAGATGACAGCCTCTGCTGGCATAGGAACAAGGTTCAGACTTTTAATGCTGAATTGCCCTCCAGTACTACAAAGTCTTACGCTTTTGCTCCATGTCAAGAGATTCAAGACCAGTTAAAGAAAGCCTTTTTTTTGAGATGAAGTCTCACTCACTCTGTTGCCCAGGCTGAAGTGCAGTGGTATGATCTTGGCTCCCTGCAACCTCTGCCTCCTGGGTTCAAGCGATTCTCCTGCCTCAGCCTCCCTAGTAGTTGGGACTACAGGCACGTGCCACCATGCCTGGCTAATTTTTGTATTTTTAGTAGAGATGGAGTTTCACCATGTTGGCCAGTCTGGTCTTGAACTCCTGGCCTAAAGTGATCTGTCCACCCTGGCTCCCCAAAAGTATTGGGATTACAGGAGTGAGCCACTGTGCTCAGCCGAAGAAAGCCTTTTTTCCCCCCAAAAAATAAAAAAAAAAAACTTATTTCTTGGATGGTGGAGATAAATATTGATTGATGACTTAGACTGATGACACTTGAAATGTATAAGACATTGGTCATACCAAGAACAGTTATTGATATTTCCTGATTGTAGTCTACATTGTGTTTACTCTTTAAATTAAGAGAATAGTAATAATAATAAAAATGTATAATATCATATATGTGCATATAAAATCATAGTAGATTTGAGAAAAGAACTGAAGTATTCCTTTCTTCACCCTTCTAAAAGTTACTCGGAGCCTGGTCTTACCTAACCTCAGCACAATTCATGTCTTGGGCTGGATAATTCTTTGTTTTGGGTAGCTGTTCTGTGCAATGAGGAATGTTTAGCAGCAACCTTGGCCTCTACCCACTAGATGCCAGTAGCATCCTAGTTGTGATAACTAGAGATGTCGCCAGACATTGCCAAGTGTCCCCTGAGGGACAAAATTACCCTGGGGTTGAGAACCACTGTCTTAACTGCAGAATCACTCCCCATGCAAAAGACCACATATCCTAGCTACACAGAAAGCACCTAGTCCTAAGAGAAGATAAACTTCCTCTTGACTGCTGGCCTCCCAGACCACAAACTCGGATATCATATAAGTAAGTGGTACAATGGGAAGGGTCAGAAGACATCGGATCTCATATTAGTTAGAATCAGAGCAACAGTAATAACAGATGAACTAAGTATATTCAATTCATAGGCAGCATACAGCAAAATATCTGGGGAGATTTTACAAAATATATGTCTTCTCTTTCCTCCCACCCCCAGGATTTATGAAGACTTGTGACAATTATGGCACCCACTAACATCCCTTTAGAAAACAGCTCATGCAGATTCTGAATACTGCTAAATATCTTTAACATCTTATGCATATATTTAAAAGCATTGCACCTATTTCATTATTTACTAATTATAAAAATAATGCATAGTAATTATTTTTAATTGGAAAATTCCAAAATCCATGGGAAAAAAAAGAAAAAGAAAGCTCCATCTTCCTCAATAATCCTACCACACAAAGGCAATCTGGGTCTAAGTTCCTTCCTCAGGGAAATTCATTTACGAACATCAGTCCAGGGTTGGCATCTTCATTAACTGAGTTTTCTTCATCTGCATTTTTAAGGGATTTGTAATGGCAGTGAAATAATGTCTGGGCACTTTCGACGTCTGTGTCTTTACAGCTTGTACTTGCAGCTCTTGGGTCTGGGGTGAGAAACGACCTTACCTCAGCATGTAGGCTGTGGTGGGCAGAAGGACGGCAGAGCAGCTGGCCGTTGCCATAGCAACAATGCCTTCATCACTCACTTCTTCCAGGTGGCTGATTGCCTGCGCTCCCAGTTCAGCCCCAAGCTAAGGAGAATGGGCAGAGAGGGAAAGATTTAACAAACAGCAACAATGAATCGATGAAGTTCCATTAAATTATTTTTTGTTTGTTCGTTTGTTTGTTTTCTGAGACAGAGTCTTGCTCTGTAGCCAGGCTGGGTGCAGTGGCGCGATCTCGGTTCACTGCAACTTCCGCCTCCTGGATTCAAGCGATTCTCCCCCCTAGCCTCCCGAGAAGCTAGGACCACAGGCGCGTGCCACCATGCCCAGCTAATGTTTGTATTTTTAGTAGAGATGGGGTTTCACCATGTTGGCCAGGATGGTCTCGATCTCTTGACCTCGTGATCCACCTGCCTTGGCCTCCCAAAGTGCTAAGATTACAGGCATGAGCCACCAAGCCCGGCGTAAATTGTTTTTCCCATAAAGAGAAACGGCGTTTTATTATTAAGATTTCTTGCCAACCAACTGTTGTAAACCCAATCCCCCAAATGGGTGAAGGGTTTGTAATGGGCATTCATTTGAAAATTAGCTAGTGGGCTACTTCAAAAACTATTCTTAAACACAAATCCTTCAGACATTTTCTGAAACAGAAAATTCTATGGATCAAAGGTGAGAGAAGGGGATCTAGAGCTATTTGGGAGAATTGGGAGGAATTGGTGGTTGGACGAAACGTGGTAGGTGAGGGAGAGGCAGCAGTCAAAATGATATCCAAGATTTTGACTTAAGCAACAGACAGGTGATGGTGTCATTCACTGAAGCAGAAAACGGGACAAGACTTGGAAACAATGCTAAGAGATCAAGCTGGATATAATGCAGTTGAGAGGCGTGCAGGTGGGGTATCTATATCTGTCTTTAAGCTCCAAGGGCAGTTGTTTATTTAGGTCTAAGGCTTTAGAGGAGAGAAGCCTAGACTCAGGACTGCAGGGACTTTGTCTTACTGCTGAATTCTCAATGCCTAGAACAGTGCCTGGCACACAGTATTCATTCAAATATTTGTTGAAAGGATGAATAAATGAATTAATTTGAGCAAAGATATATGAATTTGAAAATCATCCTGTGGCTATTTTTGGTGTGCTCCACTAAAATGATTTGGATGCTGCCACAGAAAGATCTGAAAAGGTCCAAGTGAAATTAATATACTGTGCCAGTGTGGCTTTGTGTGCTAAGAAAAATACATTAGAAATTTAGTAAAAGAGATCACTGAGGTAATTCTTTTTCTTTTCTTTTCTTTTTTTTTTTTTTTTGGAGATGGAGTCTCGCTCTGTCCCCCAGGCTGGAGTGCAGTGGTGCGACCTTGGCTCACTGCAACCTCTGCCTCCGGGTTCAAGCGATTCTCCTGCCTCAGCCTCCCCGAGTAGCTGGGATTACAGGCGCATGCCACCATGCCTGGCTAATTTTTTGTATTTTTAGTAGATATGGGGTTTCACCGTGTTAGCCAGGCTGGTCTCAATCTCCTGACCTCGTGATCAGCCCACCTCAGCCACCCAAAGTGCTGGGATTACAGGCTCACGTGAGCCACTGTGCCCGGCCAATTCTTTTTCTATTAATACACCAGTGGATGATAATGAAAGTAAATGATCAGCAAAAAAGTAAGTTTTTAATAGAGGTCAGGGTTTTCAAGTCTCAACCAGACCAATCTGTACATTGTTCAAACAAATTTCCCCATTCAGTATCTTTTCAGAGGGCTTTGAAGAAACTAATTAAGTTTCCCATAGCATGAATGTGCAAGAATGAATGTTGATGAGGGGAAAACTAAAAGTCAGCCACACCTCAGCAGCCTTCATTGGGTGGAGTTCATCCCCATGGAAGTTAATCTGTAACCCTATGTCTTTTCCACATTGAAGAATCCTTCTGGTGGAATCGAGATCAAAGACACCTTCCTCACAAAATACGTCGACATTGTCCACGTGTATTTCCCCTTTTCTGCCAAGTTCCTTCAGCTTTGGGAGGTGGTTATTGATGATATCATCAGCAGCTTCAGTAGCAGTTTTTCCTCTGGGGGAAGAAAATGAGATTGACATGGGCAAATATTAAAAACAAAAAACAAAAGGATAGGGTTATCTGGCATTTGAAGAACCTGAGGAGCAGTAGAGGTAAATGACTTCAAGCCTCAGAAAGGTAGAGAAAGACTCAAAGCTATGACTCTGGGCTCTTAACTATTGGGCCATGTTTACATAGTGGAGGTATTGACAAGACTTCTGTATGCACTGGCCCTCTACACAGAGACTCAAATAGTTCATCCATTCTGGCAGACCTGTGTTACCTTTGGGGATGCCAGCAAGGCTACCTGGTTGAAAAGCTTAATTTGGTTGGGTGCGGTGACTCATGCCTGTAATACCAGCACTTCGGGAGGCCAAGATGGGCAGATAACTTGAGGTCAGGAGTTCGAGACCAGCCTGGCCAAAATGGCAAAAACCCTCTACTAAAAATAGAACAATTATCCGGGCGTGGTGGCATGTGCCTGTAATCCTAGTTACTCAGGAGGCTGAGGCAAGAGAATTGCTTGAACCAGGGAGGTGGAGGTTGCAGTGAGCTGAGATCCATCACACCACTGTACTCCAGCCTGGGCGACAGAGCAAGACTCTGTCTCCAAAAGAAAAAAAAAAAAAGGCATAATCTTCCTGTAAAGGACACTCAGAGGTCATCCTGGATACTCCCCCTGATAACCTACCTGTGGTCCCCTTACCTGAGCCCAGTTATCACCCTGCCTTTTTCTTCCTCCACAATGTTTCCTGAAGCACTTGCCTTAGACTTTCTGTCTCACCATCTGGGGACATGGGGAAGGAGGATAGTACGAGGCTCTGAAATTCTCTCTCAAATTCTGGTGGAGTTGGGCATGGTACCTCATGCCTATAATCCCAGCAACTGGGGAGGCTGTCGCAAGAGGACTGCTTGAGCCCAGGAGTTTGAGGCTGCAGTGAGCTATGACTGCACCACTGCACTCCAGCATGGGCAACAGAACAAGACTCTGTCTCTAAAAAAAAATTAATAATAAGAAGAGTAGATAAAATAAAGTTCTGCAGTAGTTATATGTTAGAAAAGCCTGGGCTTTTAGAGTCAGGTAGACACAGAGTTCTACCAAATGGTGGTCACATAACTTAGGAGATGCTCTTTAGCTGTTATTTGAGTGCAGGTTTTACCAATGGGAATCAAGATGCAGACCTCAGAGGCTCATTGGCAGATGAAGAAAATTTTTGTGAAACTTTAGCCCTATATTTGGCACACAGAAGGCTCTCACTCAGCAGAACCATTTGGGTAGGTGGGTAGAGGTGGACTGTGAGAGACAGACACTTACAGAAGTTCTTTCTTTCTTTCTTTCTTTCTTTTTTGAGACGGAGTTTCGCTCCTGTTGCGCAGGCTGGAGTGCAATGGCATGATCTCGGCTCACTGCAACTTCCACCTCCCGGGTTCAAGAGATTCTCTTGCCTCGGTCTAGAGTAGCTGGGATTACAAGAACGTGCCACCATGCCCGGCTAATTTTGTATTTTTAGTAGAGATGGGGTTTCTTTGTGTTGGTCAAGCTGGTCTCGAATTTCTGACCTCAGGTGATCCACCCACCTCGGCCTCCCAAAGTGCTGGGATTACAGGCGTGAGCCACCATGCCCAGCCTACCAAGTTATTTTTAATTCTCAAGACAATCATATAGAATAGGGTGGCGTTTAGCTCTGTTTCACAGATGGGTAATTCATGTTCAGAAAAGTTAAGTCATGACCTCAAAATCACCCAGCTGGAAGTAGCCAAGCTGGATTCAAACCCAGGTCTGGCATCACTTCAAACTGAGACTTTTCCACCATGCCACACTATTTTCTACTGAAAAAGAAAGCAGACTGTTATACACTTTATATTCTGTTTGGAAAAAAAAAATCTACTGTTTTCTATAGAGAATGTCTCAAGAGTCTCAGTGAAATTTTAAGCTTTAATAATTTCAGAAATATAAATGCTAAAAACTTACAATAAAGATCACTGGAAATATTAAATATTTATGTTTCTTTTCCACATAACTAGTTTTGTGAATTTTGAAAAATAAATTTTGATGTTACTTTTTTAGTTCCTCTGATCGAAGATGATAATTAACATGAAGGGTTAATTTTTATTAACATTAAATATTTATATTTTTCCGTTACACAGTGACTATAGCTAATAGCAATGTATTGTTTTCTTAAAAATTGTTAAAAAATAGATTTTAAGTGTTCTCACCACAAAAAGTGGTAAATATGAGGTAATGCATATATTAATTAGCTTGATTTAGCCATTTCACAATGTATACATATTTTAAAACAACATACTCTACACAATAATATATTATTGTCAATTAAAAAAGACATTTTTTTTTTGAGATAGAGTCGCACTCTGTCGCCCAGGCTGGAGTATAGTGCCACAATCTCCACTCACTGCAACCTCCGCCTCCCCAGCTCAAGCGATTCTTGTGCCTCAGCCTCCTGAGTAGCTGGGATTACAGGCATGGGCCACCGCGCCTGGCTAATTTTTGTATTTTTAGTAGAGATGGGGTTTCAGCATGTTGGCCAGGCTGTTCTTAAACTCCTGAGCTCAAGTGATCCACCTGCCTTGGCCTCCCATAGTGCTGGGATTATAGGTGTGAGCCACTGCACCTGGCCTAAAAAATAAATTTATTTTCCAAAGTTTCCAAAATCAGATAAATGTAAAAGAAATTTAAACAATTAGATTTTTTTTTTTTTCCTCTGAGACGGAGTCTCGCTCTGTCGCCCAGGCTGGAGTGCAGTGGCCGGATCTCAGCTCACTGCAAGCTCTGCCTCCCGGGTTTACGCCATTCTCCTGCCTCAGCCTCCCGAGTAGCTGGGACTACAGGCACCCGCCACCTCGCCCGGCTAGTTTTTTGTATTTTTTAGTAGAAACGGGGTTTCACCGTGTTAGCCAGGATGGTCTTGATCTCCTGACCTAGTGATCCGCCCATCTCGGCCTCCCAAAGTGCTGGGATTACAGGCTTGAGCCACCGCGCCGGCAAACAATTAGATTTTTAAACAATGATTGTAAGTCTGTAGTATTGTATTTATATATCTAAGTTATCAGTGCTTAAGACCGCACTAAGACTTTGGAGGCACCTTATGCATGTTCAAGTCCTGGGTTTCTTTTAGATAGTTCAATTGGCTGTTGGAACCATGAGCCTTCCTATTTAGAAATTTCAGGACCCAAAGGAACTCTGGACAAGTAAAATGCAAGTGCAGAAAGGAACAGAGTTCTCTACGGTAAGGCCATGTAGGAGGAACTTTTAGATAAAGGGGAAGGCTAAAAATCATTTACAACAACAAAACAAAAATGTTTGCTGTTAAGAAAGCAAACAGATGAACAAAAACGAACCCCTTTGAGTCACCTAGACCACGAGGTTTGAACTACCTCCTAAAGAGTGTTACTATTACTTTCTAAAGTGCTTTTAGAAATGCTAATTAATTATCATGGGAAATTATTCAAATTAATATGTGTAATTTTAAAACACCTACAAGGGGCCATTTCTTTTTCTTAACCCAAAGAGCTTGAAACAGCTTTTCTATCATAATTAAAGGAGCAGCAGACTGATGAGGCCAAGGGATCGCCTTCCTAAAACCGAGTCTGCGGGATAAGTGGCCATTAGAATCAGGTCTTTCCAAAGACTTCTACCCATCTCCCTGCAAGAGCTAAAGTGCTAATGCACCTCCACCCCCGGGGCTCATTTTCAATGCTCTGAGTGAAACCCCGGTCCCCACTGGCTAAGATTACTTAGGCACTGAATGAGCCCCGCAGTATGTAGCCGAGACGCCGATGTCCAGCTCCCGCCGGGCGCGCTCAATCACGCGCAGCATCTTGAGCTCGGTCTCCAGGTCGAGGCCATATCCGCTCTTGCACTCCACCAGCGTGGTGCCAGCCCTCATCATGCACTGGAGACGCTGCTGAAAGGAGCGGAACAGCTCCTCCTCTGAGGCTTGGCGCGTGCGCTCCACGGTGAAGTGGATCCCTCCTCCGGCCTGGTGAATTTCCATGTAGGTGGCCCCTGCCAACTGAACACACGCCTCACCTTTAGGCAGGCAAATGCAAGGAAGTTGCAGGGAGGTCTGAAGAATCTACCTCCAGGGGCAATATTATGTAATGACTAAGAAGCCATATGGCACAGGCACCAATCCATCGGATTAGAAAAGTGCTGGGATACACAGTCCTGGAAGCCCCTAGTCTGCCAGACACTGGATTGTGGGGAGCCCCAAAGAGGTCTGGGGAAGACACTGGAGTGGTAGAGATGGGAGATGTGGTGGGTGGCCTGTTGGGATCTCAGGGCAGTGGCAATTAAAAACTGGCACAGGCCGGGCGCGGTGGCTCACACTTGTAATCCCAGCACTTTGGGAGGCCGAGGTGGGCAGATCAGAGGTCAGGAGTTCAAGACCAGCCTGACCAACATGGTGAAACCCCGTCTCTACTAAAAATACAAAAATTAGCTGATTGTGGTGGTGAGCACCTGTAGCCCCTGCTACTCGGGAGGCTGAGACAGGAGAATCGCTTGAACCCGGAAGGTGGAGGTTGCAGGGAGTGGAGTTCGGGTCACTGCACTCCAGCCTGGGTGACAGAGCGAGACCCTGTCTCAAAAAAACAAACCAAAACAAAAACAAAACACACAACAACAACAAAAATAACCTGGCACAGGAGTATTGCAATATTTTAACAAGTCAATCAGCCCACAATGTGTACTTGCTAAGTATCAGCCCTCCCTCCATCCCTCAGCTTGTTTGAGAAAACAAAGCTTAGGCAATTCAGGAGTTGCAGGGAACCCCATTGCAATTATTCAGATCTCCACTAAAGCGGCCCCGGGAAGTCTCCTTGTCTCAATATTTGGCCATCAGAGTTTGGAGCTTGACCTTTATCACTCAAAGAGGCTCTTTCTGGGGTCCCACTGGGCTCCAGTTGCTCTGGGCAGCAAGGAGTATGGTGCAGAGAAAGGATGCAGGCCTGGGGTCTCCTGGCCAGAGTTTTCATCTGGGTTCTGCCATCCTCCATCTGGTGGCCCTAGTCAACACTCTTCCCTTCTCTAGACCCGGCTGACTCTATCTGCACAATGAGAGGACTGGACTGTAAATCTCTTTCTCCATCTGTACAATGAGGATTGGACTGCTTTTGGCTCTGAAATTCTGTGATTTAACAAAACAGTCTTAAAAACAGCTCTAGTTTGTTGAAGAAGGTACATGATATCTGAAGAAAAGAATTTTTTTTTTCTTTTCCTGAAATAAGCCAGTTTAGTAGCCAGGAGGCACATTTTTTTTTTCTTTCTTTTTTTAAAACACATGTGAAAATTGCTCCAACCAGGGATTTAGAAGTTGGCTACAGCTGATATATGACTAACGCAGATTACATTTTGTGATTCTTAATAAGTCTCAGTTTTCTGAAAAAGAGAAAAATATAAGACATTTTATTTTTGTGATTAGTAACATATTTTTCCAAGCTTTACTCCAATGAATGGCGATTTTCAAACTATTCCTTGGAGCCCTTTCAAAGGCTACTAGAGATAGTGATTTGGAAGGGGAATGTGTGGAAGGAAAGAGAGGGAGACATTAGTGGGCAGGAAGAGCCCTGTGTATAATACAATGATATGGGGCAGATATAAATAAGTTTTGTTGTCATTTGTTTCCCATGCCCGAGCAAGTAAAAATATCCATTAAAAATATGTTGACATATATTGCAAAGCTTGATAGCCTGCTAACTCTTCAGCAAAAGACTTCATATGTGTGCTTTATTTTGATTTGCCATGATTTGTTGCAGTTACCTTCATTGCAAATTCGTGAACTCTTTCACCAGCCCATACTGGATGTGTGTGCGCATCCACCAAACCTGTAATCAATAAATCAAGTTATCTTACAATTAAGAAATAGAGAACACTTAGACAGCAGGCAAACAGCAGCACTACACCCTGCTGCTCTGGGGAAGGCGTGATGGTAGCCATCCATTTTGAAGGAACATGAAAGGAAGAATTTGTCTGTCTGGTTCCCCTGACAGAGAGAAAAGAAGACTGCCCTGTGGTGTGGCTGGTCTAGAAAGCTTTAATGAAGGAGGGGATGCAACACGATGAAAATATCCCTTACAGAAATACAGCTCCTTTTGCTCAGTAAGTCCATGCTCACCAAATAAGCTTTCGTTTTATTTTATTTTATTATTTATTTATGTATTTATTTATTTTTGAGAAAGGTTCTCACTCTCACGGAGTGCAGTGGCACACTCATGGCTCCCTACAGCCTTGACCTCCCAGGCTCAAGCAGTCCTCCCACCTCAGCCTCCCTAGTAGCTGGGACTATAGACGTGCACCACCACACAGGCTAATATTTACCATGTTGCCTACGCTGGTCTTGAACTCCTGGTCTCAAACGATCTGCCCACCTCAGCCTCCAATGATCGACCTGACTTGGCCTCCCAAAGTGCTGGGATTACAAGCATCAGCCACTACACCTGGCCCAAATAAACTTTGACATCAGGTTGTCAAGCCCCCTAGTTAAGCAAAACCATGAACCTTATCACAAGGAATAATCTGGATATGAAAACATAATACTACAATCCCCTCCCCCTGCAACTCTGAGAAGGGAAAATATGAAATCAGAAAGATGAATCTATCTTCAAGAAAGAAATGTATTTTAATTAAGGAGAAACTGTAAAGCAATCACTTGAAACTGTTGTTTATCCAGGTACAGTTCAGCAAAGTGTTTCTTTCCAAAATATTTTAGATATCTTATGGATTAAATGACTCATTATTGGCTCTGATTGGACTAAAATCAAAAGCCCCTACTCAGATTGTTTTCTGCTATATTCCTCTTTTTCGTAACATTTCACCCTGACTTTGTCTCCTGACCCTCAAGAATCATAAGGAAGGCCAGGCGTGGTGGCTCATGCCTATAATACCAGCACTTTGGGAGACTGAGATCAGCAGATCACTTGAGGTTAGGAGTTCGAGACCAGCCTGACCAACATGGTGAAACCTTGTTGCTACTAAAAATACAAAAATTAGCCAGGCATGGTGGTGCATGCCTGGAATCCAGCTACTTAGGAGACTGAGGCACAAGAATTGCTTGAATCTGGGAGGTGGATGTTGCAGTTAGCCAAGATCACGCCACTGCACTCCAGCCTTGGTGACACAATGAGACTCTGTCTCAAAATAAACAAACAAATGAAAACACATCAGATAGAAGCTCTGTCAGATGTGTACAATAAACATCTAAAAGCATAAAAATTTTATATAAAAATAAAATATAAATATGAAGCCCTTTTGTTTCTGTAGAACTCAAAGTTTGTGAAACTTGTTTTGGATGATTACATGAAGTCATACAACATAGTTAATGTAGGAGATGATGGTTAATAAACTGATTCTGTTGTCAATCATTAAAGATACAAGTGAACTGCAGTGAAAGCTCTAGCACTTTTTTTTCTTCTTCTGCCCAGAGCGGGATCCTTTGTTTCACACCCTATACAAATTTAGAGTATTTCTGGTAGTAGAGACAGCAGCTGCCTTGTTAGCCTCTCCTATGCCATTGGAACTACTCCTATGAAACTGCTCCTATGGATTAATAAAGTTCTTTTGACTGTTTTTGAACCTAAACACAACACAGCTGGTTTCTATTCAGCATGTGAGTGGGAAGAAGTGGAGTCTAATGAATGGGCTTGATTCCTAGGTTGCCTTTTTCCTATTTAGGAAACTTAGGTAACATATTTCACCCTTAGCCTTCAATTTTCTAAACTGTAAAGTATAGATAATGATACCTCCCACACAGGGAAGTTATAAGGATTCAAGGTGAAACCATGTTTGAAAGCAGCTAGACAATCAATAATAGAAATTCAATACATGGAACTATGATTTTTTAAATATTATTTTGAGACTTTAAAATAAGCTGTTACTCTTCCTCTTTACATTTCAGGAGCTACTGTTAAAGCTACTTGTAGACCTTTACTGAAAAAGAGGCAAATACCTGGTAGAATACATTTCCCAGAGCAGTCAATTATTTCTTCAAAAGTTTCTCCAGAAAACTGTCTTCGAATAACATCAGCAGGACCAATAGCTTTTATAAACCCATCTCTGAAGAAAAATCAAGAAGTAGTTACTAAATTTGGAGAAATCTTGTTAGAAATCTGATGAGTGACTTAAAATATGATTTCAGATCCTTTGGTGTTAATTAGTCAACATTTACTGTGTTTCTATCTTGAACCTGAGTCTTTGGAAAAGCGTCTTTAGCCATGTTCAAGACAACCATAAAAGACCCAGATTGGCCAATGCTATCTTCAGCAAAATGAACAAAACTGGAGGAATCACATTACCTGACTTCAAATTATACTACAGAGCTATAGTAACCAAAACAGCATGGTACTGGCATAAAACACAGACACATAGACCAATGGAACAGAATAGAGAACCCAGAAATAAGTTCATACATCTACAGTGAACTCATTTTCAGCAAAAATGCCAAGAATATACATCGGGGGAAAGACAGTCTCTTCAATAAATGGTGCTAGGGAAACTGGCTATCCATATGCAAAAGAATGAAATAAAATCTAAATGGGTTAAATCTAAGACTTTAAACTATGAAACTACTCAAAGAAGACATTGGGAAAACTCTCCAGGACGTTGGTTCAGGCAACAATTTCTTGAGGGATACCCCACAAGAACAGGCAACCAAGCCAAAAATGGACAAATGGGATCACATCAAGTTAAAAGGCTTCTTTCTGTACAGCAAAGAAAATAATCAAAAATGTGAAGAGACAACCCACAGAATGGGAGAAAATAATTTGCAAACTATCCAATTGACAAGGGATTAATAACCAGAATATATAAGGAGCTCAAACAGCTCAATAGGAAAAAACGTAATAATCTGATTAAGAAATTGACAAAAGATCTGAATAGACATTTTTCAAAAGAAGAGATACAAATGGTAAACAGGTATAAGAAAAGGTGCTCAACATCAATGATCATCAGAGAAATGCAAACAAAACCACAATGAGAGATCATCTTACCCCAGTTAAAATGGCTTTTATCCAAAAGACAGGCAATAACAAATGCTGGCGAGCATGTGGAGAAAGAGGAACCTTCGTACACTGTTGGAAATGTAAATTAGTACAGCTACTATGGAGAACAGTATGAAAGCTCCTCAAAAACTAAAAATAGAGCTACCATATGATCCAGCAATCCCACTGGTAGGTCTATATGCAAAAGAAAGGAAGTCAGTATATTAAAGAGATATCTGCATCCCATATTAATTGCAGCACTATTCACAATAGCCAAGATTTGGAAGTACACTAAGTGCCCACCCACAGATGAATGGATAAAGAAAATGTAGTACATATGCACAATGGAGTACTATTCAGCCATAAAAAAAGAGTGAGATTCTGTCATTTGCAACAACATGGATAGAACTGGAGGATACTATGGTAAGTGAAATAAGCCAGGCACAGAAAGAAAACTTAGCATATTCTCATTCATTTGTGGGAGCTAAAAATGAAAACAATTGAGCTCATGGAGACAGAGAGTAAAATGATGGTTACCAGAGGCTGGGAAGAATATAAGGGGAGAAGAGAAAAATGAGGATTGCTAGTTGCTAAAAAAATATGGTTAGATACAGTGAATAAGACCTAGTATTTGACATCACAAAAGGGTGGATACAATCAGCAATAATATGTTGCACATGTTAGAAAAACTGAGGGAGTACGACTGGAATGTTTGTGAAACCAAGAAATGATGAATGCTTGAGATGATAGAAACCCCATTTGCCCTGATATAATGATTACACATTGTATGGCTGTTTTAAAATAACTCATGTACCCCATATATATATACCTACTATGTACCATGAAAATTTACAATTAAAAAAACTTTAAACATCAAACATATGTAGCAGACAATTGCCATTTGTTCCCCAAGATCAGTATTCTCTTTTTTTTTACACTAGTAAAGCCCTAAATTTTAGCTGGACACATGACGACCCAAAATCTAGACTACATTTCTCCGTCTCCCACTAGCCAGGTGTGGCTACCAGACTAAGGTCTAGTTAGTAGGATTGTCTTCTCTTCCTATTCTTACTGACTGGAACGCAGACACCATAACTAGAGATAGGGTGGCCATCTTGGGTCATGGAGTGAGTGTAAGAAAGTGGGCCATGGATGGGAGAGCAAGGCAGCAGGGCCCTGGCTCCTGAGGACCCCATGGAATACTGCAATCAACTAGCCCTGCATTTCCTATGTCTGGATTTTCACGTAGGAGAGAAATATATTTCCATCTTGTTTCAGCCACTGTTAATTTAGGTCTTGGTCACTTACAGCAAATTCGTGTTTCCAACATGGAGAATCAGGGCTATTAACCTGAGAGCTGGAATGTGTTGTGAAAAGCAGTTAGGATAAGGGATTCAGAACTGGGGCAGAAGTGGTTGGGGTAACCTAACAAAATGTAAGAGTGGAGGAGCAGAAGAAACTGGATGGAAAGAGAAAATGTTACGATAGGAAAATAAATAACGATTATGGGGGCATGGGGAGGATAAACTTAGGGTGGAATAAGAAATTAAGTCTTGAAATAGAATTTAGTATCCTGATTAATACAATTCTTCATCACTAACAGCTTTTATCTGGCCCAGTTACATAATCTACCCAGTGTGCAATGAATCTGGTGGTGGAAAGGACCAGCAGGACTAGAAATTGACCCTTAAATGGGAAAGAACAAAGATAATGCTCTTATGCAAAGAGTTAATGACTGACACTGCTTTAAGAGAGGTTGTTTTAACAAAGTCAGACCTAAGAAATAAATCTCTAACATTCTCCTTCTGTGCAGGAGGGGAATTTCAAGGGCACTGGATCCTCTTCCTGACCCCACTAATCCCATGCTTATCTACCTTTCGACAGTGTGGTTCTCTCATTCATTGGTGGAGTCCTACCTATGTTTGAATAAAGGTTTATATCCTTTGTTGAAGACATAATGAGGACAGTTATTGAAGGAAACTAACAAAAAGCATTCCCCCAAAAGTGTTTTTTTTAAGGTAGCCATTAAAATTATAAAGATACGTATTACTGACAGTTTGTGCTTCTTTTCCACACCTGGGAGCCTCTTCAAGATTAACTACAGCCTACAAACACACACACACACACACACACACACACACACAGAACGAGAGAGAGAGAGAGAGAGAGAGAGAAAACTTAATTTAAGAATGAGATACCTTTAGAGACCTAAATGAATGAATACAATGGTGGTATTTACACCCTGTGGCGGACAATCACTGAGATATTTATTTTTAGGAAGGGGGAGTTTCTGGTGCCCCTCAAACCATATTCTTTTCCAGGACTCATTTTATATATCTATAGCTTATAGGGGATTGACTATTAGTTGATCTCACTGAGATTCATTCTAATCAGTACACACCATGGTATGTATATACTTGTTGAAAAAAAAATAACACACAGTTAAAATCCATCCATTTCTGGGCTTTGAAATGGAACTTTCTTCCACTTCTCTGTGCTTTTAATCAGTACTCCTCCCCCACACACACTCACACTCACAGCCTGTGTTCTTCTTGTCTACCAAAAGAAAAGCTGGATCAAGTTGTCTTTGAACACACAGGTTCTGCATAAGGGAAGTGATGTGACAATTTAAGACAATCACCTAAATAATTCACCCTGAAAGCACTTTTACCTTAAAATATTCAGATAATGAAGGTGGGAGATATATGTCAAAGCACCACGAATCACCAGATAATTATTCCAATTCTATACTTGATTTTTGTACCAACTTGATATATAAGACAGTGATGATAGTAAGTGAAAATAAAAACAGCACCATCCTGTACTGAGCTAATCATATTTGAATGGGAAAGTTCTTGATATTCTTATAAATTTATTTCCATGTAATAAATCCAACAAACTCTGAGAACAATGTAGCAGACTGGAATGAAAAAGCCCCACCTGCCAGACCACACATCAATTCCTTTCTTTTCCTTTCCCTACATTTTGTGGTTTTGATGTGAACATAGAACATGTCTTGGAACCCGAGACTTCATGTTGGTGCATTAGTATAATTTTAGTTATTTATTTATTTTTGAGATGGAGTCTCACTCTGTCCGCTAGGCTGGAGTGCAGTGGTGCAATCTCAGCTTACTGCAACCTCCGCCTCCCGGTTCAAACGGTTCTCCTGCCTCAGCCTCCGGAGTGGCTGGGACTACAGACGTGCACCGCCACGCCCAGCTACTGTTTGTATTTTTAGTAGAGACCGGCTTTCACCATGCTGGCCAGGCTGGTCTCACGCTCCCGACCTCAGGTGATCCACCTGCCTCGGCCTCCCAAAGTGCTGGGGTTACAGGCATGAGTCACCGCACTTGGCTGCATTGATGTAATTTTTATAAGATACTTCAGTCCCAACCCAGGTAGATATTTTTTAACTTTCTAAGCAAAATTTTAAATAATATTTTTATAGTAAATTGGGAATATTTTCATCCCTTTATTAATTAAAAATAAACCAATCAGTCTGGGCGTGGTGGCTCATGCCTGTAATCCCAGCACTGGGAGGCCAAACCAGGTGGATGGCTTGGGCCCAGGAGTTTGAGAACAGCCTGGGCAACACGGCGAGACACTGTCTCTACAAAGAATACAAAAATTAGCCTTGCGTGGTGGCCGGCGCCTGTAGTCCCAGCTACTCGGGAAGCTGAGCTGGGAGGATGGCTTGAGCCTGGGAGGTGGAGGTTGCAGTTGAGCCTTGGAGGTGGAGCCGAGATCATGCCACTGCTCTCCAACCTGGGCGACAGAGCTAGAACCTGTCTCAAAATATATATATATATGTATATGTATATATAGGCTGGGCGCAGTGGCTCATGCCTGAAATCCCAGCGCTTTGGGAGGTTGAGGCGGGTAAATCATTTGAGGTCAAGAGTTAGAGACCAGTTTGGCAACATCGTGAGACCCCCTCCCTACTAAAAGTACAAAAATTAGCCGGTCATGATGGTGCGGCTGCTGCCAGCTACTCAGGAGGCTGAGCCAGGAGAATCGCTTGAACCCAGGAGACGGAGGTTGCAGTGAGCTGAGATCGCGCCGCTGCACTCCAGTTTGGGCGACACAGTGAGATTCCATCTCGAAAATAAATAAATAAATAAAATTAAACCAACCCACAGTACCTCAAAAGCTGGACTCTTGCACAATCCTAAACTGCCTCAGATAGCCCTGGTCAGTTTGTGAGACTCATTCATGGTGTGCAATTATGGCTCCGTAGGGCCCTTTAGATTCGAATTCTCATCCAACTTCCCTTGCTACCCTAAGTCGCCCTCAAACTTTGTTCTTTTATTCACATCTGGCAGGAAGTTCAGAAGAGTAAGAGAAATATCTTGTTTTCTGATAGCCAAATCTTGATTTATTATCACTCAGGGCCATTATCGTCTACATGTTCTCTGTGTTTCTAAAGCTTTAGTGTACGAGACCAGGGGGATGTGAAAGGTACTTTTGAAAAATTCAGGTCTCAGAACTCCAGCCCCAGTGATGCTGATTCTAAAATTCTAGGGATAGGGAGTTGGGGACGCAGGTGGAATCAGAAATCTGGCGTAAGAATAAAATAACCACAGACCACCCTGACAAACATGGTCTCCTGGCCTCCCTTTAAGAAGCACTGGGGAGGACCTCAACCCCTTCTGATGGTTGGACAGTGATATTTTATCAGCAGAGGCAGGACCCCGATGCGTTCCAATGGGATGTTCCTCTCTGAGCTCTTTAAACGGAATGACAACCCCAAGCAGCAGAGCGTGTTAGCAACAGGTGCCCCAAAGGGTGGCTTGCCCATGTGTCTCTGTGCAGAGACGCTTTCACGGCGTTGTTTCCCTTCAGAGCGCACAGTGAGAGGAAGAGAGGCCAGCTCCGCCCGTGGCGGCCCCCACCCTACGCGCCCGGCCACTTACTTGCCCACCACCAGGCTGGCGCCCTCCAGCACCGCCAGGCTGCGCAGCGCATCCCGAGCCAGGAAGCGCTCACCGCGAGAGCACACCAGCACCACTTGCTGCGCGTTCTCCAGCAGGAGGCTGTGGCCGCCTGCCATGTCCCCGTGCGCCGAGGGTCTCCGGGAGGCCACCGGGCTCCGGCCACTGGCAGGACTGAGTGGAGGACGAAAAACCGCAGCCTGCGCCGCCCGGGGCCGGGAGGGTGGGGCGGGGGCGGGCGCTCGCAGCCGCTGCCCTTTGCTCGCCTGCCTCAACCACAGCAACCGGGGCGGTAAGCATTGCAAGAATGCCAATGAGTAGTAAACCTGATGAGGAATCCTCTCTTTTTTGGTCGTCTTGTCCCGTCCTGAGTAAACGAGATGGAGACTAGTGTCCCTACTTTTCAGATAAGGAAACTGAAGTTTGGTCACCCCGAGAGAGCAAAGTGAGCTGTGTCGATCACGTGGTTATGTGGAAGCGGGTCAAGGGGTGGTGGGGTGAGGGCGCCCGGAGTGTTCGGGAGTGAGGGACGGGAACCTGGGGTACAGCCCCGGAAGGGGGGGCAATAGGGGAAACCTCTGCCCAGGGGGTTGGGGCGGGAGCCTGGAGATAGCGCTCCGGGAGAGGGCAGAGTAGGGGAAAGCTGTGCCCAGGGGCAGGGACCGGAGCTTGAAGGTAGAATCCCGGGAGAGGACAGAGTGGGGGAAACCTCTGCCTAGGGTGCTGGGACGCGAGCCTGGAGGCAGAGCCCCGGGAGGGTACTGCGTGGAGGAAACATCTGCCCACAGGTTCTGAGGCGGGAGCCTGGGACTCGGAGGGCCGCGAGCCAAGGGAACCTGGGGGTGGGGAGGAGGGAGATGCGGTAGGGGAGGTGCTCCTGGGTCCGCGCGGGTGGCGGGTGCCGCGCACTTATCCGTTGGCCAGCTCCGTTCCGGGATCCGCTACCAGACGGTCCCTGAGATAACGCGGAACCGGGCTGAGGGAGGATAGAGCCGAGACTGGAGGATCGATTGGCACCTCCGCCCACATTTCCCACAACGCCTTTCCGAAGGATAGGTTGGAAAGGCTCCTGGATCCAAACTCAAACTCGCTGAGGTAAAACAGGTTTCAGCACAGTGTCCGCCCCTCCGGATGCCTCCTCCCACCCCTCAGCAGTGTCTGGTGGGGTCTACAAGCAACTTGCGACCAAAATTGGAGACAGAATCAGGTTTATGGAAGATGGTCTGTGATTCTCAGCCTCGTCGCTTCCTGCTACCAATTGCTATGGAAACACTGCCAGGCACAGGCTTTTGTTTTGAGTCCTTAATTACTTAATTTCGTTTATACACGTTTATTACAAGCTCTGTGTTAAGTCTTGTGGAACAAACAAAGACAGGAAAGGCGCTTTTCCTGCCCAGCAAAGACTTTACCATAAAAATGATAGATGTGGACACAAATAATATACTATAAAAGCAGACTAAGCCTGCAAAACCACAAAATATAAAAATTAATTTCGTGTCATTAAAGACACCTAGAACAGAAAGGAAAAACTCCTTTAGATGACCACAACAAATAAGAATATAATTTAGCTTCATATTATGGCCTATAAAAGAGAGATCAATTAGGAAATAGAGAGGAAAGATAAAAATTGGAAAATATACAGACAAAGTGAGTGAAAGAGACCCTAACGGTGGGTAGGGGAGGGGGCATCAGAAGATTATTCACAGCTCATAAATACATCACAAACAGGCTGTGTGTGTGTGTGTGTGTGTGTGCATAGCTTTTAAAAAGTTTATACATATATATTTCTATGTCTTTAAAAAGAGAAGTAGAAATAGTGGGGAATAGAAACACATAAAGTCACTAATTCACAGAGAAATATTAAAATTTTATGTTATAAAATTTCTGCTGAAGACTTTAATCAGTTACATTTTGCAATTTTAGGCATATTTGCAGAACTATGCAATTATAGGTATAAAGGATGGGTTAAAACTATAGAAAAATAGAAAGGGTTCAATAAACTTGTCTTAGTCTCGGTTCTGTTTCCTATGAGCTGTTTGACCTTGGGGAATTTATTTACAGTAATTTCTTGAAGCCTCCGTTTTCTCATCCTTATCACAGGCAGAGCTATTTCTACTTTATGGGCTTGTCTGAGTTTTAATTAAAATAAAATATAAATCACTTAGCCCAGTGCCCAGCTCTAAACAAGTAATAGGTATTATTACTATTATTAGTTTATTTTAATCCTGCCATTTGTCTTGCTGGCCAATTAAGGATTAGATTTCAGCCAATAGCATAATTCCTCTCCTGACTTCACAGACCATGTACTTAAAGCTTGCAAGTTCTGGGTGAGTATAAAAGAAATTATATTTCTTTTTCATAGGTATTTATGTTTGTGAGTGAACTGTGCATCTGATTCACAGTTCAGACAGACAACATTCCCTGATAAGCTCCTGCAAACAGGTTTGCAAAAGCAGAAAGGATGAGTGAATTTCTCTCCTTCGTTACTGTTCAGTGGTTATAGATGGATATGGATGACACATTTTTCATTAGTAATAACCAGCATCCTGATAGCAGCTCTTATAAAGTACTTTTCACATTATCTGACTCATATATGCTGACTCTTTAACCCATCCTTCCTTCCTCTTGACCTCCAGGTTTTTTTTGGTTTTGTTTTTTTTGTTTTTACTTCGCAAAAGGGGCAGTCAGAAATGTCAACAGAAAAGTCCATACTAAACAGCCTGACGCCAGCAGTGCCTTAAAGGTCAAGCTGAAAGTAATTTCCTCATCATTGTGCTGTGCTCTGATCCAGTCAAAAGAGGCAGCGTGTGTCTAAGCAGGCCAAGGACCCAGTGGCTCCTGGCTTTTAGGCAAACAAAAAATTGCTAGCTCTGATCTCTCTACACCATCCAAGGACACAGTTCACAGCCCCTTTTCCTAGTATTTGTCCAAGGTAGGCGGAGAGGAGGTGGGAAAAAAAATGGAAGGGCATTGGGTCTGAGAGAAACGGTCTAAATCCTTATATGCATGTGAAGATAAACATTGCTTTTTTTCTCACATCTAGAAATTCATTTTCATTGGGTTTTAGAGGGGGTTGTTGCAAAAAACAAATAAACTGCTTCGAATAACATCTGGTAGGCAGATGTTATTTAGATTGGTTTAGAACCTTAGGACTGGGCCTTATCAAATCCCACTCCTCTTTCCCCACTTCCCCTGGAGGTCGGAATGTTAAGAATCTACATGAAGCTGATTCAGGTCCCCTAGATTTGCACTGATATAGCTGGTAGACTCCTCTCCAATGACCAGGTTTCAAGAACTTTGATTGGGAGTTTCTTACGAAAAGTAGTTGTTATGCTTCCATTTCAAATGGTGGCAGTTGACAGAGTGGGCCAGAAAGAGGAAGGATCTGGACAATATTTACTTTGAGAAAAGTATAAGGGATCACTTCTTTACAAGCTATGAGCAGGCACTTTGCATGTATTATCTGTGTTTGAAAATTGCAGCAAGCCTGTAAGGAAGGTGTTATTATTCATACTTGATAGAAGATTCTGTGGTGCATTAAGCATAATTCTCCAGACCCAGAGAAAGAGTGAATAAGAGTCAGAGGCAGGAGTTAAACCAACCTGCCCCTAAAGGCCAGGGGCCTTTCCCTAGTGCCATTCCTACTACCCTTGCAATGACACTTGTCAAGGGACCTGACTCAGAGACCACATATAATTGTACAGCTATTAAAGGAATACAACATTAATGAAATCAACCAGCATGGTGTTCACTTAAAAGAACAGTATACATTACACCCATGACCCTTTGGATATCTAATACACATCTCAAATTTCACATGTTCCAAAATGAGCCTCTGATCTTCCCAACTGCCCCTTCCCCCACTGCCTTCTCTGTCTCCATTTATGGCAACTCCATCCTTTCTGCAATCAGTTCTTTATCTCATACTTCACCTCCAAACCATCAGCCAATCCTGTAGGTTCTACTGTCAAAACACATCTAGAATCGAACCACCTCTCACCACTTCCACTGCTATCCCAAGGGACTGCATTATCTCTTGCCCCCCAGTGGCTGTAATCTAATAGATCTCCCTGTGTGACCCTTTTCCCTTTCTACAGTCTCTTCTCAGCTCAGCATCAGAGTGATTCATTGTGTGGCTCCATTTCACTGAGAAAATGACCTCCAGGGCCCTAGTGATCTTGGACTTGTTGTCTCTCTGGCTTCACCTGGTGCTCTCCCCTTTGTTTACTGTGCTTAAGGCCACTGGTCTCCTCACTATTCTTGAAACACACCAGGCACATTCCTCCCTCAGAGTGCACCTCTCCATGCGCTTACACTCCCATAGCACTTACTATGCAACTGAGGCCATCCAAAGGCTGGACATAGTAACTTACCTAACAATACCACAAGGTACACACTATTTGCATCATTCCTCTTGAAAGAAGTGTGAGGATTAAGGGACACAGAGAGAGTCTATGCTGTTAATCATTTAGCTTATGCCACCTCTAAAAAGGATGGCTGGCGGTTATACACCGCCATTTTACATTCCTGATATTTCTGAGCTTTTGATCTTTTTCATCTATTGGAAGTTGGATTTGAACATGTATTTAAGATGTGAATTTTCAGGCATTTGCTATGCAATCCAATTACATTTTCCCTCTCTTTTGGTACAGAGCCTTTGTTTAGCCATCATGCTATTTTTATTTTGCACAACAAAGACATCCACTGACTTTAACATTTTTTCTGGTTGGAAAGGGGACTTTATAATCCCTTCCTAAGAATAACTGGTCCTGTTCCTCTCCCTCTCTTTTGTTCACCAACCCTTCATTCATCAATACGGGAATTCATGCATATGAAAGTATAGACGTATAACAACGTCTAGAGACTGCTGATTGCATTTACATGTTATATGAACTATATAAGAGACAGAATAAGAGCAGACATCTGCTCTTAGCAATTGGCTTAGAGGAACAGAGCGTCCAGTTTTTCTGTGAGTGAAAAAGTCCTTGAACCCATGGATAAAGATGCTCATTGCAGAAAGACTTTAAGGATAAAGGGAATGAGAGTGGGAAGGAGAGTGAATTTAGATAGAAGGACCAAAGGAGTGAAAATGTGACAAGAAAGAGGTGATCAGAATCTTAAGAGTGGAGATGAGAACAGAGTGTAAAATTAAGAAAATCTACAAATCTTTAGTATTAGCCATCCAAATTCCAAATACTCATCAACCACAGGTTGTCACCAATTTTTTACCAATCTTTCTTTTCCACCCGTGAGAATGAATGTAATGCCTGTGAAAAAATGTTCGGTCATTTGAAAAAGTATAATATCATTGTTATAGGTTTGTATTCATTTTTTTCTCTTTTATAAGCTTTAACATAATTTTTTAAAATCTTTGTTTCTATAACCACTGGAACTAAAATCAGATGCTAATTCGTAAATATTAGCACATAATAGTTCTCACTTACTGAGCTGGTCTGTAAGCCAGGCACCCCACTTGGTTAAATCCATTGCCTACTGAATCCTCAAGAAAGCCTTAAGAGGTGTGTCCACTTTATGAAACAGGAAGCAGAGGCTCAGAGATGCTGAGTAATTAAGATGTAGGTTCCATGAAGACAACGGTTTTTGTTCTTCTTTTTGCCTTTTTAAAAATTGCCCCGCCCCTCACACGTAGAACAGTACCCGACACATATTATTTACTCAATAAATGTTTTTTGAATGATACATGAACTTGCTCACACATAAGAAAATACCAAACCAAAATTCAAAAATCAGGCTTCTCCAGAGTCTGTGTTCTGTATCATCTGCTGCTCTGCTTCCAGGATATTTAGCTCTTAAATATAGCTCTTTGAGATTCCTGAGGCACAAATTTAAATGGGCAGCCCCAAATAGAATGTGTTGTCCATTGTTTCTGTTGTGGGCACACTTTTAAATACAAATTCCTGGGTGTCCTTTATCCCTAAAATGAATATATCTTTATTATTTTTCTCATTGTAAGAGTTACACCAGCTCATTGAGAAATTTGAATGATACTAAAAGTATAGAAATCAGAACAAGGATTAGAATAAGGCCAGTGAAGCTCCAGCTTCAGGCACAAAATTTAAGGGGAAAGCAAAAACTCAGTAATCAAAATAAGCAATATTTTAATTCACTATTTTAAATATATAAATTAATGTAAAAAATTCATGATAAATGAAATAACAGAATTTTAAATAGAGACAAATTCTGTAGGCCAGGGTTTGGGTGAGTAGAGTGAGGCACTGGCTCTCAGGGTCACACAAGTACAGGGTCAGATACTGTCTGTATTTACAATTCTGATATTTTGTTCATTATAGACTTTCCTGCATTTATTTGGAATTTTATAAAAATATATTGCATTAACAATTTATCATAATAACTGCAGGTTGTTTTTTGTTTTGTTTTGTTTTTGTTTGTTTATTGTGGCAATTCTTAAGTTTTGCAGCTAAGGTTGAGTGCCTCGATCACCTAACCATAATCCCAAACCTAGTAAAAATGAGAGACTGCACCAAATCACATATAATCACGATTCGTGTTTGATGAACAGCATTTCAAAACACCTCTCAGATTTTTCCATGCGTTTTTTAATCCACACTATCCCTACTCTTTTGAAATGTTTTGTTTTTCAATCGATACCATGGACAGAGGTAAATAGTGACTACAGCATCATTTTAAGGGGTCAATTGGTAGTTCATTTTATAGATATACCATAGCTATTTGGTCAACTCTGTATTTATGAAATGACACTGAACAAGCATTATTGCACATGCTTTTTTGGCTGCTTTCTTGCTATTTTCTTGACATAAGATACTAGAATTGAAATTGCTGGGTCAAAGAGTATGAGTGTGCTCACTGCTTTTAAAAGCTATAAGGACTGTTAAGGAGTCACTGGCAGTTGAATGTAGCCCTTTTATATGATATTCATAGAATTTTTTTAATGTGTTTTTTTTTCTTTCAACAGGGCCAGGCAACAAAATGTCCTCAAATTTATTGCCAACACTGAATTCTGGAGGTAAAAAGAGATCAATCAATATATTCTTGTTTGGGCCTAGTAATGTTAGGCTCCATAGCAGATTGTGAGCATAAGAAAAGGAGAATGTTACACGATAAATATAAAATGTAATGAGTTTATAAACTACCTGCAGAGAAGATTCTGTTCTACTTTGTAATTCAAAAAAATCTTCAAATCAGAGGGTGCATTAAATTGTCATATTTAGCAAGATTGCCCCAGTCTCTCATGACATAAAACAATTAACTCAATTATTTGTCATAGTCCAGGACATATATAACTAAACTTTATGAAAATCTGCCCTCTTCTTTCCTTTATCATCCTTTCTCATCTCATTCTTCTGCCTATTTTTTATTTTTATTTATTTTATTTTATTTAATTAATTAATTTTTTTGAGTAGGAATTTCACTCTTGTTGTCCGGGCTGGAGTGCATTGGCGTGATCTCAGTTCACCACAAACTCCGCCTCCTGGGTTCAAGTGATTCTCCTGCCTCAGCCTCCCAAGTAGCTGGGATTACAGGCATGCACCACCACGCCCAGCTAATTTTGTGTTTTTAGTAGAGACAGGGTTTTACCACGTTGGCCAGGCTGGTCTCAAACTCCTGGCCTCAGGTGATCCACTTGCCTCGGCCTCCCAAAGACCTGGGATTACAGGCATGAGCCATCGTGCCCAGTCTCCTTCTGCTTATTTATATGCATACAAGGAATAAGGATTTATTAGTATACAAGGAATTACAATTTTCACTTATAAATCTGACAAAGATTTAACATGTGGATAAAAGAGTTTGTAATAGGTAACAGGCACTCAGGCACTCTATAGGCATTCTCTTTAAAGGAATATTTGGCACTATTTGTATTTACAATGTAAATGTTTGGCTGCAAGTGACAGAAAATATAAAACAACGGTGGCTTAAACATGATAAACGTTTGTTCTCACTCAGGTAAAGTCTGGATGCAAGCATTCCATACGGAGGTTCACATCAGGGGCCCAACTCCTTCTGGCTTGTTCCTGGGCTATGTTCTTGGTCCAAGAGGGCTGCTTCCACACCAGTGGTCCCATCCATATTCCTGCCAGCCAGGAAAAAAGGGGAAGGCGAGGACATGCCCTGAAGTTGCATTCACCACTTCCGCTGACATCCCCTTGGCCAAAACGTAGCCACGTGGTTATACCTGCCTCCAAGGGAGGCTGAGAAACATAGCCTCTACTCTGAGTGTTCATTTAGGGTTCTATTCCTATAGAAGAAGGAAGAATGGATATTGGGGGTTCACTAGTAGTCTCTACTCCACTACCATTTTTTTAAAAAAGCATTTAAAAGGAGCCATGTTGAGCATTTATTCTACAGATATGCATACACAAGTGATTAAAAATGCGTGTACAGGAATATTTATTGCAGCATTGTTTACAATAGCAAAAGACTGGAATCAATCATAATATCCATTGGAAAGCGCTGGTTATATAAACTGTAATACATCCAGGGAATGGAATAATGGGATACTAGACAGAGAGCTTCTTTGTCACCCAAGCTGGAGTGCATTGGCACCATCTTGGCTCACTGCAACCTCCGCCTCCTAGGTTCATGCAATTCTGGTGCCTCAGCCTCCTGGGTAGCTGGGATTACAGGTGCCCACCATGCCCGGCTGATTTTTGTATTTTTAGTGGAGATGGGGTTTCCCCATGCTGGCCAGGCTAGTCTCCAACTCCTGACCTCAGGTGATCCGCCCGCCTTGGTCTCCCAAAGTGCTGGGACTACAGGTGTGAGCCACCACACCTGGCCGATGATGCCTTTTTTAATTAAAGGATTTATATTACTTTGTTAAGAACTGTGACAGAGCTGATTTTCTTCTACTTGCAAACTAGTAAGTTAGCTTGCTACAGTTTCCTGGATGCTGACAAGAGATACAAAACCCTTGGGTCAGAGACAAAGGACTTTATTACTCACAACACGACAAGCAGCATGAGTTCTGACATATTTGGTACCAGTACCCTAAGACCCATAGCCTTCTTTTAAGATTAATACAATTATGTATTAACAACATAATATGAATCTTTGAATCCATCAGAATCCACAGACAAGGATCTTCACAAGAAATTACATCCTGATGATAACTACATACCCTATCCCTTGGCTTTCATCCCCTAAGCCAGGCACCATGTTGAAGTCTGTTTAGATTATTTCCTTACTTTTTTATTTGTATGTATAGTTTTATACTGTATATATATAGTCTTAAAGAGCATAATTTTCATTTTAGTTTTAACTTTTAAAAAAGGATATCTTGTTGACTATCATATTTTAGAACTTTTCAGTTAACATTATATATATATACATACATACATATTTATTTCAATTTTTTAAAAACAATTGTTTTTACAGACAAGGTCTTGCCATGTTGCCTGTTGCCCAGACTGTTCTTGAATTCCTGGGCTCAAGTGATCCACTTCGGCATCCCAAACTACTGGGATTACAGAAGTGGGTCACCATGCCCAGCCAGCATTATATTTTAAGAGTCATTCATACTGTTGTATGTTTTAAATCATTCATTTTCACTGCTGTACAATATAACAAAATGCAAATGTACTATAGTTTACAGTTGATGCTTCTTTGGGTATTTGGGTTGTTTACAGCTTATTGCTATTAAATGGTGCTGCCAATGAACATTCTTGTTCACATCTCCTGGTATACAAGAAAGTTTCTCTTGCATGTATACCTAGGAATAGAGTTGCTGAATCTGACATTAGCCGGATATCCAACTTCAGATAATAATGTCAAAGTGTTTTCCAAAGAAGTTGTGCCAATCACATCTCTACAAGAAATGTGTTAGAGATCCTGTGGAATTATATCCTCTCCAAACACTTGGTATTGTCAAATTTTTTAATGCTTTGCCAATCAAATGGATGAAATTTGGATCTCATTATGGTCTTTATTTGCATTTCTGATAACTAATGAAGTTGAACAACTCTTCATATGTTTATTGACCATAAGTGTTTCTTCTTCTGTTAAACGCCTATTTAATACAGTCTTTTTTCTATTTGTCTTTAGGTTGTTAGTGCTCTTTATATTGATTTGTAGTTTTGTAGATATGGCATATCCCAATTATGTCGTCTGTATAGAGTACAAATATTTTCTCCCAGTTTGAACTTATCTTTCACTTTGTTTATGGTGTCTTTTGATGAGCAAAGTCTTTAATCTTAATGTAGCCGAATTTATCAATATTTTCTTGTATAGTTACTACTTTGTATGTTTTTAAGAAATCCTTCCCTAGCAAAGGCCTAAATGATATAACCTGTAGGTTCTACTACTTGTTTTAAAGGTTTTTGGGGGACAATTTTATGCTTATTTCATCTGTAGTTAATTTTTGTATGGAGTGTGAGGTAAAGATCCAATTTCCTCTTTTATTCCATGAGAATAACCATCTTCCCCAACTCGTTTTTTGAACAGTCTCTCCTTTCTCCATATGTGGATATGTTCCTGAGATTTCCATTCTAGTCCATTAGTGAATTTGTCTTTCCCTTTGCTGTAGCTCCATAATAATACACAGCAGAGCAATCTCCCCTTCCTGTTCCTCTTGGGAAGGGTTCTCACTATTCTTGTCTCTTGGTTTTCCTTACTAGTTTTAGAATTTACTTATCAAGTTTAGACAAACTCCTGTGGGACTATGTACTTATATTACTGGGAATCCATTGATCATTTGTGGAGAATTGGCATTTTTATGAAATCATGTCTTTCTATCTACAAACATGACTCATCTCTCTATTAATTTAGATCTACTTTAATGTATTTTAAGATTATGTTATGCAGTTAAATCAATTCTGCAGTTTTTCAGTGCCTTTTATATACTAACCTAGCTGCTCAGGGTTCAAATATGAATACATCAGTATGATTGGAGACACTGAAAGCCATGATTTCTAAAAAGATATTTAATATTGATAGGTACTCCAAATATGATTTAAAAAAAAAAAAAATCGAGTCCTGAAACAATACAAAAAAATGAAGAAACAAATGGAAGGAAGAAAGGAGGGAAAGAAGGAAGGAAAAATGGGTGCTTGAGGGAAAACACCCCGTATGCAATCCATTAGGGAATTCTGTTTGCTCTCCCTTCAGAAGGTTCTCAGAACCCAACCACTTTTCACCATTTAACTCCTGCCGTGCTGGTCTCAGCCCATTACCTCTTACCTGAACTAGTCTGATCTCAACCCTTGACTCCCGCACTCCAAGTCTCTTCTTATCCAACTACAAAGTATTAAGTAGGTCAGACCACATTCCTTCTCTGTTCAAAGCCCTCCAATGCTTCTCTAGTTTACTGACGGTCATTGCCAAAGTCTTCAAGACTGCCTACAGGATACTAAGTAATTATCCTTGCTACTACAGTCCCCCTGACCCCATTTATTTCACTCCAGCTACACTAGCCTTTCTTGAACACACACAAGAGATGATCCTGCCTCAGGACCTTTGCACTGGCCATTGCCACAGCCAGTCCCTCTCTTCCTCAGATATCCACTTGACAGATTCTCTCAACTCCTTTAAATACCACTTGATCAGTGAGACCCATTCTGACCACTCTACTTAAAGTTGCTCAGCCCAGCCCTCCTATATTCTGCTTTATTTTTCATACAGAATTTTATTACTTTAAAACATATTATAAAAGTTACTTTATTACATTAATGTTTATATTTTCTATTTCCAAACCCCCCACTTCACCTCAGTATAAGATCCTCAAGAGCAGCCATCCTTGTTTTGTTCGCCACTGTAACATCAGTGCCTAAAACAGTACCTGGCACATAGTTGAGGCTTCATAGGCATTTGTTGAATGAATGAATGAGTGGATGAATGAATTAATGAATAAATAGAAGAATTAGGACAAGACAAATACAGTGTCAGTAAGGAGCAAGGCTAAGAAAGGAGTGAGACTGTGTGAGTGTGGTAGACAGAATAATGGCCCCCCAAATGTTTCCACATTCGAATCCCTGGACCCTGTGAATACATTATGTTATGGGGCAAAAGGGACTTTGCAAATGGGTTTAAGTTAATTACCTTGATATGGGAAGGTTATCCTGGATTAGCCAATGGGCCTAATATAATCCAAGAGTCCTTATAAAAGGAGGATCAAAGACAGAGAAGGTGATGTGACAATGGAAGTAGAGACTAAAGTGATGCACTTTGAAGATGGTGGAAGAGACCACAAATGAAGGAATGCAGGCAGCCACTAACAGCTGGAAAAAGAAAGGAAATTGATTCTCACCTGGAACCATCAGAAGTAACACAGCCCTATCAACATCCTGATGTTATGCTCAAAGGACTAATTTCAGACTTCTGGTCTCCAGAAGTATAAGAAAATAAATTCGTATTGTTTTAAGCCACTAGGTTTGTGGTAATTTGTTACAGCTGCAATAGGAAACTAATACAGTGAGGCAGAGAACAGAAAGGCTTCTCCCAAGGTTGTTAATTAGTAATGGCAGGGATTTGCAAGGCAACTTAGAGAAGAATATAATAGTAACAAAAGGGAGAGGATTAGAGTTTAGAGTTTAGAGGAGCCAGGATTCAGGTACTAGCATTTGACTTGTAGAACTAAGCAGACCCCTTATTGCTAAAATGGAGTGTTGGAGAGAGGTTGAGCCTAGTGTCCAGTTTGCTCAAGAGCTGGTAGAATGAGACTCTTTGTTGAGGCAGAAGACTATGATTAATGGTGGAATTTGATGTACATTGCAGGTATGGGGTGCTGTAAGGGGTTGAATGCAGACCCCAAAAGATATTTCCACCAACAGCCTGAAAATGTGACATTGTTTGGAAAGGGGGAGCTCTGCAGAAGTAATTAAAGTAAGGATCTCAAGATGAGATCTTCTTGGATTTAGGACAAGTGCTAAATCCAATTACTAGTATCCTTATAAGAGAACAGAAAGGAAGATTTGAGATACAGACACTCAGAGGGGAAGGTCATGTGAAGAATGGAGGAACAGATTGGAGTGATAGATCTACAATCCAAGGAATCCCAGGAATTTCACTACCAGAAGCTAGGTGAAAGTCATGGAACAGATTCCCCCTCAGAGCCTCCAGAAGGAACCAATGGTGCTAACACCTTGATTTTGAACCTGTGGCCTCCAGAACTGTGAGAGACTACATTTCTGTTGTTTTAAGCCACCCTGTTTGTGGTAATCTGCTACAGCAGCCCTAGTCTTCTGTGACTAGGAAAGAAATACAGGGAGAAGGGTTACCTAGGGGCTAGTTCATGTGGTGAGTTTATAATATAGGAAATTTGGTGTAGCGGGTTGAATGGCGGCCCTCCAGAAATGGTTGGCCTTCCTATTCTAACCTCTGGAACCTGGGAATGTGGCCTTATTTGGGAAAAGGATCTTTGCAAATGTAATTAAGGTAAGGATCTCAAGATGAGATCCTCCTGAATTTAGGATGGGCCCTAAATTCAATGATAAGTGTCCTTAGAAAAGAAAGAAAAGGAGAAGGCCATGTGAAGTTGGAGGCAGAGGTTGGAGTTATCCAGCCAATGAATGTCTAGAGCCATCAGAAGCTAGAAGTGTGGAAGGATCCTCCCCTAGAGGCTTCACTGAGAGAACATGGCTCTGCCAACACCTTGATTTCTTATATCTGACCTCCAGAATGGAGAGAATACATTTCCGTCGTTCTAAACTACTAATTTTGTGATATCTTATGGAAACAAGAGGAAACTAATACACTTGGTGTTCAGAAATTTAATTTTCTTCTATTTCTCTGTAACTGAAATAAACTCAGCTTTGAACTTGGAGGGACAAAAATATCATCTTGTCAATTCCAAGACACTTAAACTTGATCAGTAGAGATTTTAACTCAGGCTTTAAAGATTTTAAGACACTTGGGATAGGGCAGAATCTAAGTTTGTAGAGTTTCTCTTGGAAGAAGAGAAGGCTGATTGGGGAAGAGGTGTCCAGCCCACCAATAACTCATCCCCTGGAGGACAACAGTGGCTCCATATTGGGATGTCTGGGGCCCAGCCCTGGCCTGGGAGTGATGGTATATAAGGCATAGGTCCACAGACTCTGGAAACACCACTGTATTAGCCAGAGCTCTCCAGAAAAACAGAACCAATAGGAAGGAGATTTACTATGAGTAATTGGCTCATATAATTATGGAGGCTGAGAAGTCCCATGGTTTGCCATCTACAAGCTGGAGACCCAGGAGAGCTGGTGACGTAATTCCATCAGACTCAGAAAGCCTGAGAAGCAGGGGAACTGATGGTGTGAGTTCCAGTCTTAGCATAGGAGAAGATGAGGTGAGATGTCCCAGTTCAAGCAGTGAGGCAGAAAAGAAGAGGTGACTTCCTAATTCCTCAGGCTTTTCTACTCAGACCCTCAAGAGATTCCATGAGACCCACCCACATGGATGAGGGCAGTCTATTTAACTGAGCCCACCAGTTCAAATGCTAATCTCACCTGGAAATACCCTCACAGACACACCCAGAAATAATGTTTCATCTGGGCACCCATGGCCCAGTCAAGTTGACACACACGATTAACCATCACAGGCACCTGGCCCCACATCCTTTTGGGTCCTCAATCTCTGTTGCTCCCTCCTGGTCTCCAGCCTGCTGGCTTTGCACATCCACACTTCTGCTGTCCCAGAGTCCAGCTGCCTGGACCCACCCTCAGCTGTTTCTACTTCATGTTTTTAAGGCCTAAAATTTTATGTGCTGCCTTGACATATTTCAGCCTCACAGGGCCCCAAAAGCCTAACCATAAATCCTCCTGCTGTTGCCAAATATGACCTCCACCTACCAGGAAAGTCTGCCTGCCTGGCTAGTTCCTTTATCAACCGGACCAGCTGGATTCCACCTGGTCTTCAGCCTAATGGGTTTCACTGCACTGTCAGCCATGAAATTATTCAAACAAGTCAATCACATCCTCTTGTGGGGACCAGGGGACACCTCAGCCTTTTGTTACTACAAAGTTGCCTCCCACCACTGGTGATTCACTGTGCTCCTGAGTGCAGTTCCCATGTGGCCCTGCATTGCAGGCAGCATTCTCCTCCCCCAGACTATGAGTATATATGACTTATAAATTGCTCTCAGTCTCATCTGTCCAGTGTTGGGTATCATGTGTTCAGCCATCTCATAGTATTTAGGATGGGGGATCCCTCCATCACCATCAGGGTGAATAGGAGATGATCAGAGTACTCTGTGTTGAATCCAAGACTTCCACTCTGCAATTTTCTTTCCCTCTAACCCATGACTTACAGAAAAATGTCTGGAGTTTCTATAATCCCAGCCACTCCCACTTTCTATGCTAAATCCTTGAGCAAATGGCTGCTTCTCAGGTAGACTTTAAGCTCCAGTCCATTAATTCCTTAAACTTTGGTCCACTAGCTCTTAGCCCTGGATATACATTACAGCCACCTGGGGGACTCTCAAAATATTCCAGTGCTGATGTTTCCTTGACCAATTAAGTCAGAATCTCTGGAGTTTTGTGGAGCCAAAGTGATTCTAGTGATTTGGGGCGAGAATCATTGAGTTTCTTCACAGGCCCTCTGCTTGCTGGGAGGATGTGGAGTCTTTTTGTGAGGCTTAGGTGGAAAGGGATGTGGGGTATGGGTTGGGGAATGTGTCCTCAGGAATCCTCTTCCTATCTCTGATTTAAGGTGTCAACTCCAGGCTCCCAGTATTCTTGGTCATATGGTTTGGCTCTGTGTCCCTACCCAAATCTCATCTCAAATTAGAATCCCCACATGTCAAAGGAGGGACCTGTAATCTCCATGTGTTGAGGGAGGGAGGTGATTGGATGGTGGGGGCGTTTTGCCCCATGCTCTTGTGATAGTGAGTGAGTTCTCACAAGATCTGATGGTTTTATATGTGTTTGGAAATTCCTCCTTCATGTTTCCCTCTCCTGCCACCTTGTGAAGAAGGTGCTCGCTTGCCCTTAGCCTTCTACCAGGATTGTAAGTTTCTCGAGGTCTTCCCAGCTATGCAGAACTGTGAGTCAGTTAAACCTCTTTCCTTTGTAAACTACCCAGTCTCAGGGAAGTTCTTTATAGCAGTGTGAAAATAGACAAATACACTTGACCTTCATTACTGATTTTGAACACCAAGATTTCCATCGTGCCACATCCCAAGAATTAGAAAGTAAGAAATAAGAAATAAAGAGAGAGAAAGATTTTTTTGTCATATCAAATGTTATAAATAAAAACAGGAAGTCCACGCAGAAATTCAGCTGACTTTTCTTTTACCTTTTTAATGGCCAGCCTTCATTTTTTATTAAGAGTACGAGTCCATGGTTTTTAGTGTATGCAAACATATGTGCAACAATCACTACAGCCAATTTTAGAACATTTTCACTCATTCAAAAGAAACCTGCATCCCTCAGCCATCAATCCCTAGGCCCCATCCACCCTCCAGTCCCAAGCAACCACTCATCTATTTTCTATCTCCATGAATATGCCTATTCTGGATATTTTATATAAATGGAATTATACAATGTGTGGTCCTTTGTTACTGGCTTCTTATACTCAACATGTTTCCAAGGTTCATCCACGTTGTAGCATGTATTGTATTTCATTCCTTTCTCTGGGCAAATAAGAGTTCCTTGTATGGAAATATTGCATTTTGTTTATCATTCATCAATTGATGGATATTGTATTAATCTGTTTTCATGCTGCTAATAAAGACATACCCAGGCTGGCAAGTTTACAAACGAAAGAAATTTAATGAATTCACAGCTCCACATGGCTGGGAAGGCCTCACAATTGTGGTGGAAGGTGAAAGAGGAGGAAAGTCACATCTTACACCTTGGCAGGCAAGAGTGTGTGCAGGGGAACTCCCCTTTATAAAACCATCAGATCTCATGAGACTTATTCACGATCATGCAGCAGCACAAAAATGAACCCCTCACCGTGATTCAATTACTTCCCACTGGGTCCCTCCCATGACACGTGGGAATTATAGGAGCTAAAATTCAAGATGAGATTTGGGTGGGGACACAGCCAAACCATATCAGATGTCTAGGTTGTCTCTATTTTTTGGCTATTATAAATAATATTGCTCTAAATATTCATGTACAAGTTTTTGTAAGCACCTATGCTTTCCTTTCTTTTTGGTATATCCTAGCAGTAGAATTTCTAGGTCATGTGGCAATTCTATGTTCAACTTTTTAAGGAACTGCCAGATTGTTTTCCAAAGTGACTGCCCCACTTAAACATTCCTTCTAGGAGTGTATTTGGGTCCATTTTCTCCACATGCTCTCCAGCACTTTGTATTATCTTTGACTTCCTTTTTTAAGATTCTCTAATCTGGGCAGAGGCTCTCCTTAAGGGTAGTGGCTTTATCTGTTGCTGTTGAAATGGAGGTGTAAGGGTAATGGTGGCATATGTGTAGTGGTGAGAAGAAACATATTAATATCTCAAAATTTTATCCTATTATTTTGGTAAAGACCTCCTTATTTTATCAACTCATTCCTCATGAAGCAGTAAGAGATATGTCAGCACTGCGGGAAACAGACAGAGACGCTGTGGCTCCTACCCAGGAGATGTGGAAGCAAGGCTGTCTGCATTCTACTGTTAAAGCAAACTAAATATGGCCTGAGAAGGACTCCATACTTCTATATTTGAGTCCTTGGGAACGAACTGCTACCTAACTTAATAGATAGACAAAATTGAAACCCTAACTTAGAAGTATGCCCTGTAACAATAGCTGAATCTTGGCCTAATCCCAGCAGCCGTACTTCAACCACTGATACACTACTGAGTGTTCAAACTGTGTTCAAATAAGGCAAACGCTGAGCTGTAACCAATCCAGCTGTTTCTGTACCTCACCTGAGATTTCTGTGCCTCACTTCCCTTTTTTTAATCTATAAATTTGTTCTAACCATGAGGCATTCCTGGAGTCTCTGACTCTGCTGTGATTCTGGGGGCTGCCCAATTCACAAATCGTTCATTACTCAAACTCCTTCAAATTTAATTTGGCCAAAGTTTTTCTTTTAACATTACCTTCTCAGAGACCCCTGCATCCCATTCATTGCACCCTGGCTGGTGGGAGACTTACTATTCTGGTCAGTAGAGGAAGGATGACAGAATTCATTCATTCATTCTTTCTTTTTTAACAGATAAAGTAAAGGATGGCTCAATCAAAGAGGACAGGCCTTATAAGATCTTTTTCAGAGATCTCTTTCTTTTCAAAGAAAATGAAATGGAAGCAAAGAAAACGGTAAGGTTTAATTAAAATCACAACCTCAATTAATGTTAGAATCATATCCACTTATATATTGCTCTTATGACCTTTGCTGGGCTAAGACATGGAGTCAACTAGACACAGGTGGTGTGTGCCTCACACCATGATGGGGAGACAGTACGAACACAAACGACAGAAAAACATCCAGCTGACAGTAGGCACCGCGAAGATCGCCACCTAACGGAGGAAGAGAGATACACCACAGCAGTCCAGTAGGACAAGTATGGCACACTGTCCTTCATTGATTCCAACACCCACATTTCCACATTTTTTACATTTCTGAAATTGGTATCTAGCTTCCATAGATGGGATGTCATACATCACTGGCCGTGAGTAAAATAATAGCACATCTTACAATAAGTGGCAACTCAGAGTGGAGGAAATACAGTAACAGAGGCATGCCAAGGAAATAGAGAGAAAGGGGTGTTCATCTTTGTTGATGAGAAGATGGAAAAAAGGGTGTTAGTGGTGAGGAGATAAAAGGAGGTGGGTCTTCAAGAATCAGATATGGATAAGACAATGTATATGTGTGTGCTGGGGAAGGAAGAAGGGATGAAAGTGGAGGAGGGGGTGTTGTTTTCAAATTATGTGGTATGAAGCTAGATCAATGATAAGGCTAACTTTCCCACTGTGCCTTGCAGAGTTAATCTCACCACTGGTGTGGTCGTCACACCTACATTGCCTGGTTCACATTTCAGTAGATTTACTTTCTTTTTTCCCAGAGGTAAAAGTTGATTACAGGACTTTGTCTACCCTAATTTAAGATAGGGAAATTATCTACAAATGCTCAACAACAGACTCATCTGTATGTGATGGTTCCTCAGCATGTGTTGTATGGTTTTGTGGAATATACTTAAAATTAAATTAAGAGAAGATGAATGAAATCACAAGCCTAATTTTTAAAATATCTACTGGGAAGATCCCTTTCCTCTCAAGTTTTTAATTCCACAGAACCAACCCTTAGAATTTCCTTTTTTTTTTTTTTTTTTTGACAGTCTTGCTCTGTCACCCAGGCTGGAGTGCAGTGGTGTGGGCTCGGCTCACTGCCACCTCCACCCCCGGGTTCAAGTGATTCTCGTGCCTCAGCCTCCTGAGTAGCTGGGACTGCAGGCACCCATCACCACGCCTGGCTAATTTTTGTATTTTTAGTAGACATGGGGTTTCTCCATCTTGGTCAGGCTGCTCTTGAACTCCTGACTTCAGGTGATCTGCCCACCTTGGACTCCCAAAGCGCTGGGATTACAGACATGAGCCACTGCACTCAGCCTAGAATTTCCAAATTTTAAGTGCATTTTAAGCAAGACTAAATTGTGAAAATGAAGCTGAGAGGACATTTTCCAGTCTTGTATTTGTGATGTACATATTTAATGAAAGTTAAATGGTCTCAGCTTCATATGAGAAGGAAATTAAAACAACACACATTCCTTCAAAGAGAAGAACGTGGGGTTGTTGTTTTAATGTTAAGATTTTTGTTGCAAATGTTATTTTCATATATGATCACTAATTTTAAGATAACATACTTTGGTATATTAAAAATTCTTTCCAACTTTTCCACTTGGGCAGGAAAAACTTATGAACCATAACATGAAAGTCTACCAGAAAACTACTTTTTCATCCAGAATGAAGAGTCGTTCATACCTGAGCCAACTAGCTTTCTACCCTAAAAGGGGTGGTAGGTCATTTGAAAAGTTTGGGCCAGGTCCTGCTCCGATTTCTAGATTTCTAGAAGGTGAGTTGAAATTACTCTTTAAGGACATCATTTTGAATATTTACTATTAATGTCAGGTTTGGGAGCTTTGTTGGAGGGTGATTAAAACAGACAGTATGCTCTCTTATAATGGTAAGGGAGTCTTAGTAAATGGGGATTGAGAGTTAGGAGAAACTCTATGTTAAATAAGAAAACATACTTTTCCAAGATGACTGTTACTCATTTTCATAACCGTCCTCCCAGGAAGACAGTTACTGCCAAAAGAATATAGTATTAAAGTTTGCAAAAGTGGATAAAATATAAAGGTAATAACTCCGGCCATTCACACTCAGTTCTAGATGTCAAACTTAGAAAGTTTCTAAAGATAAAAAAGCCTTGATATCCAAGCCATAGAACTCATGCATCCAGAATGAGGACGCTAATAAAATTAAATGAGCTTACCTGATGTTGCAAATACCTAATCTGGTTTTAGTGACCTTTGGAGGCAACATGTAAATACTGTAAGATGATAATTACTGCTCAACAAAAGAAGGCAATCTGATTATCAAAAATGTCATAGGTGTATCCTACTTGTCAAACCAAGTAGTACATATAAATGAGATAGAAAGTAATTTGAAGTTAATGAAAATAAAGTGATTAATGCTAGGATGATGGAGTAATAAAATCTTCCCCCAAAATGAATGTTTTCCAAATTTTTAAAATAAAAAGTTTAAAATAAGAAAAGAAAGAAGGAAGGAAGGAAGGAAGGAAAGGAGGGAGGAAGGAAGGAAAGAAAGAAGGAAGGAAGGGAGAGATGGAGGAAGGAAGGAAGGGAGAGAAGGACATACATCATGCTGTGATAACTTTAAAAAAAAATTTCTCTGGATCCCAAAGCCCATGCATTTTCCCAAACTGTAAAAAAATTTTTCAGAGAACAAGCAAACCACTTAGGGAAGGGCTTTGGATTCAATAATTAATGTAGGAAAAGGAAGCCATGTTAACTTATTCAGAAGAGCTTCCAGGTGCATATATAATTATATGTCAAAGCAGCAAATGATAGGCAGCAAGGTGATGCCAGGGCCTGTACCACAAGTTCTAGGGCATATCTGTGTTCAATCACATGCCTCATAGTTTGCCTATGTAGAATAGTAAACCTTAGGTCATCAAAAGCATTTACAATTACATGTGATATGTTTTAGAAAGAGTTATACACCAAGTGGCTGGTTTTAAAAAACCCAGGACACTACAGCAGTTCTTAAATAACTCAAAAATATGTTTTTGCGGATGACCCCATTCGGCAGAATTGCTATTTAACAGAGAGGTTACTGGTCTCTTAAGAGTAGATGTCTTGGATTAATTTTGGGTACGAAGGGAAAAAGAAGTAAATGGCATAGGGTCAACTCTTCAAAAGGAAACAGTAAAATGGTTTGGCATCATCTAAGGCAATCTGGGCTCTGTCAGCAATGGAAACCAGGTTGTCAGTTTCTGCCAACTGCACAGATAAGCAATTTGGACATTTTAACTTAAAATATACAAGTCACCCTCAGACTGTATATCCAATCAGGAGCTGATTTGAGTGAAACCCTTACTCCTCAACCTTGTATCCCCTGCCTGAATCCTGATTGAAAACAAACCTACATGAAAGCAGAATGAGCAAGCAACCACACGCTGGGAGGTTAGGTGACTTTATTTTTTGTGTACGCAGTAGTGGCAAACTGCTTGGTCCCCATCAAAGAAATCACACGCACAACTAAGTGTCAGAGACAGATCGGTTCGCCTCCGTGAGAGAAGTGCCATTTCCATCTTCGCACAGCTAGCAGCCTGACTCTGGTTTTGCTCTCAAAGCACAACACCTGGGATAGCTGCAGAACTCTCTGTTGCAGTATTCTATGTCCTCAGATCTCTCAAACTGGTCTTTACACCCCCAGAGAGTGGTGGAGGTGCCCTCAGGTCTAGGAATGCTAGTGCGTTGGGCAGGGTTTTATTATTCTTGGCCACTTGATTCAAAGATCTGCCTGACAGCTAGAATAGCCAAAACGGGCAACTTACTATAACGAGTCTACTTAGAGTTGAAGAATAAAATTCTATCAACTCACCCAGCTAGTACCATGTCAAAGTAGGCTGAAATGGTGAATATGGCTCTAATATTTAGTAAGCTGACAGCACAGGATTTTTTCGGATCTTGAAGTTTATTTTCAATTTGGCCAACCCATCAGAAGTGATCAAATGAAAGCTACAGTAAGCAGTTTCATTCTTTTCTTCTATTAAAAATGTTTGAGTAAATGGAACCTGAACCTAACCAAGTAAATATGAGGATTGAAGACCATGTTCGATAACACCATGAGGATACATTATGTCAGATCGATTACATGGGAAATTCTACAGAGAAATGGACCTCATTTCTTGAACAAATGAATGGCATGGGAAAAAAAAAGTTAGTGTGTGTAGGGTGTAAGGTGTGGAGAGCAGGGGTGGCTGTTGTAGATTAAAAAGAGACTTTAGGATCCTTACCATAAAATGTTTAGATTTTAATTTTTAAAACTCCAAAAAGGTATTTTTAAGACAACTGGGAAGATTTGAATGCAGGCTGGGTATAAAATGACACCAAGGAATAGTTCATTTTGTTAGGGCTGATGGTGGTATTATGGTTATAATTTAAAACTTTTTATCGGCTAGAGTTACATATTGAAATATTTATAGATGAAATGATACAAAGGCTTGAATTTGCTTTGAAATACTCCAATGAGGGAGACATTAAGGAGGGTGACAATAAATGAGACAAGATTGGTAAAATGTCGATAATGTTGAAGTAGGTGACAGGTACACGGGGGAACATTATATGGCTCTCTACTTTGAATGTCAGTGATTCCCATAATATAAAGTATTTTTGTTTTCTTTCGTTTTTGAGACAGAGTCTTGCTCTGTCACCTAGGCTGAAGTGCAGTGGTGCAATCTTGGCTCACAGCAACCTCTGTCTCCCGGGTTTAAGCAGTTCTCGTGTCTCAGCCTCTGAGTAGCTGAGACTACAAGCACATGCCACCACACCTGGCTAATTCTTTGCATTTTAGTAGAGACAGGTTTTTGCCATGTTGGCCAGGGTGGTCTTGAACTCCTGGCCTCAAGTAATCCACCCGCGTTGGTCTCCCAAAGTGCTGGGATTGGATGTGAGGGCGATCTGGCTGTGACATCTGTCACCCCATTGATCACCAGAGTTGATTTGGCTGATGTGGCTAGCTAAGCGGGTGTCTCATTCCACCCTCACCCCTCCATGTGCATCCCTCCCAAAGCTGCACCCTCAGTCAGAGAGGACGACCATCCCCGATAGGGGAGGACCGGTCTTCCGTCAAGGGCATACGAAGCTGCACTCCCCTGCTAACACCTCTAAACAAGCTCCCAAAGTGCTGGGTTTACAGGCATGGGCCACCATGCCCGGCCTAAAGTTTTAAAATCTATTAAAAAGACAGCTGTGTGATAAGTGCTGACAGATTTCATATATATTTTATTTAATCCTCAACAAAACATCGTTAAATATTTTTGCCTCCTCTTTGTGTCTGATGAAAGTGACTCACGGAGTCTGTCACTGATTCGAAGTCTCTCAGAGGGTGGAGAATTCAAGCCAAGAACTGTCTGACTCCAAAGCTTGTTGTTTGTTACCTCCCAATTAACATTATTAATGATCATAATAATCATTGTTACCATTATTAACTTTGAGAAATTAAATGATTACGCATCCCAATTGTATTTTTAAAATAATAGCCAGTAACAATTATTAAGAAATTACTGTGTGTTTTTGTAATATGTTACGTCATTTTCCTCTTACAACACCATGATGAAGTAGTGTATCTTCCCAGGCTTACTTATGCTTTGGTAATAAACCACTCCTAAATTTCAGTGACTTCCAATAACAGAGGTTTAATTATCCTTCACTTTCCGACGTGGGTGCTTTTTTCTGGGTCTTCTGCTGAAAGAACAGTTCCTGTCTGGGATGTTGCTGGAGTTACAGCAAAGTTACAGCAAAGGGAGAAAGGAGAGAAACAGGTGGTGGTTCTTGAAGCTTCTTCCTGGAGGCAACGTAAATCCCATCCAATCCCATTCCCTGGGCTGAATCTGTCAACATGCAAGCCTGACATCAACTTAGTGGGGAAACAGAATCCTCTCACAGAGAGGGGCAGCAAATATTTGGGAACCATAACATAATCAGCCATAGGCAGTATCCTCATTTCACAAATGAGGAAACTGAGGCATGGAGAGACGGTAATTTACTCATGTTCCCACAGCTAGTAAGAGGTGAAGGTGAAATGTGACCCAGGACGACGTGGGCCTCCTAGGCAGCACACGCTCACAGGTTACTTGGAAATATTGTTTCCTTTCTACTTCTATTTGCATTTTTTTGCTTTTATTATTACTTTTTGAGACAGGTTCTCACTTTGTCACCCAGGCTTGAATGCAATGGCATGATCATGACTCACTACAGCGTCGACCTCCTGGCTCAAGTGATCCTCCCACCTCAGCCTCCCCTCCCAAGTAGCTGGGACAAAGGCACACACGACCACACCTGGCTAATTTTTGTATATTTTTGTAGAGACAAGGTTTTGCCACGTTGTCCAGGTTGGTCTCAAACTCCTGGGCTGAAGCGATCCACGTACTTCAGCCTCCCAAAGTGCTGGGATTACAGGCATGAGCCACTGCTCCTGGCCCTGCTTTTATTACTATTTTTAATTGACCCCATAATAATCATGCATATTGATGGGGTACAGCGTGATGTTTCAATACATGTATACAATGTGCCATAATCAAATTGGAGTAATTAGCATATTCATCACCTCAAACATTTATCATTTATTTGTGTTGGGAACATTCAAAAGTCCATTCTTCTGGCTATTTTAAAATATGTACAAACTATTGCTAGCTATAGTCACCTTAGCACACTATAGCACACTAGAACTTACTCCTGTTGTCTAGCTGTGCTTGTGTGCTGTTAACCAACCTCTTCCTATCCCCCCACCCCTATCCTTTCCTGCTTCTAGTCACCACTATTCTGCTCTCTACTTCTATGAGGTCAACTTTTTTAGCTTAGAAGTGAATATTTAAATTCTTAAATTTTAGATTCAGGGGATACATGTGCAGGTTTGTTACGAGGGTATGTTTCATGATGCTGGGCTTTGGGCTTCTACTGACTGCATCACCAAGATAGTGAACATGGTACCCAATAGGAAATTTTTCAACCCTTGCTCCCCTCCTCCCTCCCTGCTTTAGGAGGCCTCAGTGTCTATTTTTGCTATCTTTATGTCCATGTGTACTCAATGTTTAGCTCCCACTTATAAGTGAAAACATGCAGTATTTGCTTTTCTGTTTCTGTGTTAATTCACTTAGGAGAATGACTTCCAGCTCTACCTATGTTGCTGCAGAGGACATTATTTTATTCTTTTTTATGGCTGCATAGTATTCCATGGTATACATGCACTACATTTTCTTTATCCAGTCCACTGTTGATGTGCACCTAGGTTGAGTCTCTGTATTCGCTATGGTTAACATTGCTGTGATGAACATACAAGTGCATGTGTCTTTTTGGTAGAACAATTTATTTTTTGGGGGGTAGGTACCAGTAATGAGATTGCTGGGTTGGATGATAGTTCTATTTTTAGTTCTTTGAAAAACCTCTAAACTGCTTTCCACATGGGGCTGAATTAACAGTGTATTCCCATCAACAGTATATAAGCATTCCCTTTTCTCTGCAACCTAGTTGTCTGTTATTTTTTGACTTTTTAATAATAGGCATTCTGACTGGTGTGAGATGGCATCTCATTGTGATTTTGATTTGCATTTCTCTGATGATTGGCAATGTTGGGCATTCTTTCCAGTTTATTGGATGTCACTTGTGTGTCTTCTTTTGCCTACTTTTTAATGTGTTTTTTTTTCTTGTTAATTTGTTTAAGTTCCTCATAGATTCTTGATATTAGGCCTTTGTCAAATACATAGCTTGCAAATATTTTCTCCTATGCTATAGGTTGTCTATTTAGCCTGTTGATAGTTTGTTTTGCTGCGCAGAAGTTTTTTAGTTAAATTAGGTCTGAAATGCCAATTTTTATTTTTGTTGCATTTCGTTTTGAGAACTTTGCCTAGGCCAGTGTCCAGAAGAGTATGTCCCAGGTTTTCTTTTGGGATTTCTTTTTATAGTTGGAGGTCTTACATTTAAGTCTTGAATCCCTCTTGAGTTAATTTTTGTATATGGTAAGAGGAAGGGGTCTAGTTTCATTCTCCCACATACGGCTAGCCAGTTTTCCCTGCACCATTTATTGAAAAGGGGATCCTCTCCCCATTGTTTATTTTTGTCAGTTTTGTTGACAATCGGTTGTAGGTGTGTAGCTTTATTTCTCGGTTTTCTATTTTGTTCCATTGGTCTCTTTTTGTACCAGTACCATGCTGTTTTTGTTACTGTAGTCTTGTAGTATAGTTTGAAATCAGGTAATATGATGAGTCCAACTTCGTTCTTTTTGCTTAGGATTACTTTGGCTATTTGGGCTCTATTTTGGCTCCATGTAATTTTTATTTTATTTTTATGAATTATTTATTAATTTAGAGACAGTGTCTTGCTCTGTCGCCCAGGCTGAAGTGCAGTGGCATGATCACAGCTCACTGTAACCCTGAACTCCTAATCTCAAGCAATCCTCCTGGATTAGTCCCATGAGTGGCTTGGACTATAGGCATGCACAACCATGCTCAGCTAATTTTTTAATTTTTTTGTAGAGATGGGTTTCTTGTTGTGTGCTCAGTCTGGTCTTGAACTCCTGGCCTCAAGCAATCCTCCCACCTTGGCCTTTCCAAGTTTTGGGATTACAGGCGTGAGCTACCATGTCCAGTCTGAATTTTAGAAAGATTTTTCTGTGAAAAATGACATTGGTAGTTTGATAGGAATAGCATTGAATCTGTAAATTGCTTTGGTAAGTGTGGACATTTTTAATGGCATCAATTGTTCCAATCCATGAGCCTGGAATGTTTTTCAATTTGTTTGTGTCATCTATGAATTTTTTCAGCAGCATTTTGTAATTCTGATTGTAGAGTTCTTACACTTCTTTGGTTACAAATATCCGTAGGTATTGTGTGTGTGTGTGTGTGTGTGTGTGTGTAAAATGTAAATGGGATTGCATTCTTGATTTGGCTCTCAGCTTGAATGTTATTGATGTATACAAATACTATTGATTTTTGTACATTGATTTTGTATCCTGAAACTTTGCTGAAGTTGTTTGTCAGATCTAAGATTCTTTTGATGGAGTCTTTAGGGTTTTTTAGGTATGGAGTCATATCATCAGTGAAGAGAGATAATTTGACTTCCTCTTTCCTGTTTGGATGCTTTTGTTTCTTTCTCTTGCTGGATTGCCCTGGTTAAGACTTCCAGTATTATGTTGACTAGGAATGCTGAGAGTGGAAATCCTTGTCTTGTTCCAGTTCTTAGGGGAAATGCTTCTAACTTTTACCTCTGTATGATGTTGGCTGTGAGTTTGTCATAGATGGCTGTTATTATTTTGAGGTATGTTCCTTCCATGCCTAGTTTGTTGAGGGTTTCTACCATAAGGGGATGTTGGATTTTATTGAATGCTTTTTCTGTGTCTATCGAGATGATCCTATGGTTTTTTGGGTTCAATTCTGTTTATGTGGTGAATCACATTTATTGATTTGTGTATATTGAACCAACCTTGTATTCTAGGAATAAAGCCCACTTGATCATGGTGAATTAACTTTTTGATGTGTTGTTGGATTCAGTTTGCTAGTGTTTTTTTGAGGATTTTTGTGTCTATGTTCATCAAGGATATCGACCTGTAGTTTTCTTTTTTGTTGTGTCTTTACCAGATTTTGATATCAGGATGATACCAAATTCATAGGATGAGTTAGGGAGGAATCCCTTCTCTTTGATTTTTTTGGAATAACTTCAGTAGGACTGGTGCTAGCCCTTCTTTGTACCTCCGGTAGGATTTGGCTATGAATCCATCTGGTCCAGGGCTTTATTTGGTTTGGTAGGTTTTTTTTATTACTGATTCAATTTCAGAACTCATTATTAGTCTGTTCAGGGTTACAATTTCTTCCTGATTCAATCTTGGGAGGTTGTGTGTTTCCAGGAATTTATCCATTTCCTCTAGATTTTCCAGTTGGTTTTCATAGAGGTGTTCATAATAGTCTCTGAGGATCTTTTATATTTCTGTGGGATTGGCTATAATGTTACCGTTGTCATTTCTGAGTGTGCTGATTTGGATCTTCTCTCTTTTTTTCTTTGTTAATCTAGCTAGTGGTCTGTCAATCTTGTTTATTCTTTCAAAGAACCAACTTTTTGTTTCATTGATTCTTTGTATGGTTTTATTTTTTCCTCTCAATTTCATTGAGTTCTGCTCTGATTTTAGTTATTTCCTTTCTTCTGCTAGCTATAGTTACATTCTTATTAAGAGATTTTATTTTATGCCACATTCTGTTGGTTTTTATGAAGCAAACATTATTGAAATGTAGCATATGTATAAATTTCCAGAATGAAAAAAGCTTGAAAGGAAACATTTGGTATTTTCTATTGCTAGATGGTAAAACTAGTTGTCATCTTTTCCTTTCCTGACATAAATTTGGTTTATGAGCCCAAAAAGATTTTGCCTAAGAGCTTTGGTTTTATGTGTAGATTGGCCAAACATTAAGATTTAAAATACTTCAGTCTTACTTGGTACAGAACAGTCTTAGGTTAGTTGTGTGACCTTGGATAAGAATTTTGACAGCTCTACACTTCAGGACCTTACAGACAGGATAGGGATAGTAGTAAGTACCTTATTCGGGTTGTTGTTAGGATTAATTGATGTGTTTAAAGTGGCTAATGAAGTTTCTGGAATATGATAGACATAAAATAAATTGTAATTACTATTATTAAATTAACTTGAGTGGTTAGGAAAAGGTTTATTTGAAGGCATAGTATTTTTAAAAGATCGGATACATACTGTAGAATAATTTAATTATATGGCTTTTATTTTATACAGCATTTTTAAGGATGATGCACAAACTTAACTCTATTTCAACTTTCTTCACAGGTTCAGACACAAAAAGGACTGTCCATGAATTTATTAATGACCAGAGAGACAGGTTTCTGCTCGAGGTAGTAAAAATAACTTTGCTCCCCTAGCCAAATGGAAGACTTCTTGTGTAGTGTTGTCAAATATTTACCTTGACATTTTGCTTTTCTATTACATGTCCCAAATATATTGGTTGAACAGGTTGGTTTTTTCATGTGTTCATTAATTTGAAAAATACTTACTGAGAGTTTACTATATGCCAAGCAGTAAACAAAGCAAAGACCTGCCCCTCAAAGGATTTACATTCTAATATCCCAGACAAGGTTTTTATACTTCCTGGAACCTATCAGAAAAATTATTCTAGAAAATATCTGGTTCTAGTTTGTTCCTTTTTCCCCAATTATCTCTCCTATGACCAGGATAGCACCTGAGATGCCCTGTTTAATGCAGCTTCTCCTGATGCTTTGGCTGAATATGGTGGGAATCCAAGCACTCTGGAAATTCAGACAATTCTAGAATCCCTCCAGCTTTCTTGATACCTACTCATATCAGGACAGTGTGCCAGGTCCCTTGTGGAGTCTTTTATAAAAAATGATAGAGGCTTTTTTTCCTGCCATCAAAAACTTTAACTAGAAGCCAAGTGTACAACTGAAAACATGATTATTTACTATGTCTATATGCATATTCATTTACCATAGGTAAAGCAGAGATGCCAAGCACTTAATGGGAAAATAATTACAAAATGAATGAATTGAACATTTTTATACCTTTATTGTCAAGTATCTAATAATCTAAAGATGTTAACATGTCTCAATTAAACTCTTTGATGCTAATGAGTAAATAACAATGTACTTGACTTTTCCTAATTTCACATCACACATTTTGGGGCATAAATTTAGTTAGTTAGTACTTCCGTACACTGCCAGCCACAATCAACATAAAATATCTCACTTAAAGTAACTAATAAAGTTATAAATCGAACCTGATGGCTTTGTTTGTTAAAAAGCATTTCCTGGGTATGAGTCTGGTTTTTATTATAAAGTCCTACTGACATAACAGATGTCCTAGGTAGTTTAAGGTGGCGCTTGATAGATACACTAAGATGTTAGGACATTTATATTAAATATACCTCATTTCCTTTCTTTGCTATATCCCTCCCTTCCTCAACCAGTTTGGTGAAGTGTCCACTTATCAAAAAGACTTGTACAGTCTATCCTCCGTATCCACAGGCTCAGCATCTGAGAATTTAACAAACTGCAGATCACAAATATTGAGAAAAAATGATTTAAAAAAACAAAATAATATAAATTTTGAAAAATTATGAAGTATAACAACTATTTATATAGCATTTACATTGCTATTAGGTACTATAATCTAGAGATTATTTAAAGTATATGGGAGAATGTACATAGTTATATGCAAATACTATTCCATTTTATATAAGGGACTTGAGCATCCACAAAATTTGGTGTCCTTGGGGATCCTGGAGTCAATCTCCTGTTGATGCCAAAGAAACTTACCAGATTGTATACTTTAAAAATGTGGAGTTTATTGGATATTATACCTCAATTAAGCTAGAAAAAAATTACGAAAATGATTCTACAATTACTCATCTTTTCTAACTATTATTTTTCCCTCTCTGCTGGATTATTGCCACCAACATACAAACATCCTACTATTTACCCCATCTTTTAAAACAACGCCACCCCAAAACTATTTGTAGTAAAAAATTCGACCTTGTCCAGAAAGAGTCTGACCTTTGCCCTTGACTTCTGGGTGGTAATCTATATCATACTTAATAAAGATGTCTTTCTTTAATGTAGAACTGGTCACATCTGACAGTCTTAGGGTGGGGGCTGGCCATCCCAGAAATACTAACAATGGGCCTTAGAGGTGGGGCTTTGGGTCACACTTAGAGGGTCTGGAGACTGGAGACAGATCAACCACATGGTCAACCAATCATACCTAGTTAATGAAGCCTCAGTGAAAACTCTAGACACTGAAGCTCATTTGTACTTCCCTTGTTGACAATATTCTGTGTGTGTTGTCACATGTAGATGCAGGGAGGATAATGCCTCCTAGTTCCATGGGGAGGGAACACTGGAAGCTTTGCATTTAGAATTCACTCAGGCTCTGCCTTATGGGTCTCTTCCTTTGGATGATTTCAATCTGTATTCTTTCCTTTTAATAAACTATACCCATGAGTATAATAGCTTTCAGTGAGTTTGTGAGTCCTTCCAGCAAATTACCAAAACTGACAGTATTTGGGGGAACCCCTCAAACTTGCAGTCAGCGTCAGAAGTGAGAGCAGTCTTGGGGACTACGATATGAAATTTTCAATTTGGCTAACTCTGGGTAACTTGTAATAGTTTTCAAAACCTGAAGTGGCTTCATGGCATCTTTATTTTTTTATTTATAGCAGAGTTGGGACATGAAATACCCATTTAAAAATTATTAACATTGACATATTGTGAATTTAATATTATAAACACTTTATGCCAATAAATTTGACAACTTAGATGAAATAGAGAGAGTCCTTGAAAGATGCAAACTACCAAAGCCTACCCAAGAAGAAAGAAATAAATGGAATAGTTTTACGTCTCTTAAAGAAATTGAACTTACAGGTAAAAATCTTCTCACAAAGAAAAACCTAGATTTATTGGTTAATTCTGCCAAATATTTAAAGAAGAAATAAATTTAATTTTATACTCACTGTTTCAAAAAAATGAGAAAGAGGGAATACTTCCCAACTCATGCTGTGAAGCCAGCATTACCCTCATATCAAAACTGGATAAAATGATTAGAAGACAAGAAAACTAAAGACCAAGATCTCTTGTGAGCATATATGCAAACATTCTGAACAAAATGTAACAAACCAAATCCAATAATACATAAAAATCATAATACATTATGACAAATTAGGGTTTAATCTAAGAATACAAAAGTAATTTAACATTTGAAAATGAATCCATGTAATACACATTAACAAATTAAAATTGAAAACCCATATGATTATCCCAATTGATGCAGAAAAACCACTCAACAATATCCAAAATTCATTCTTGATAGACTCTCAGCAAAGTAGAAAGAGAAGTTCCTCAACTTTATAAAAAGACATCTACTAGAAACTTATTACTAACATTATATATCTAATGGTGAAAGACTGAATGCTTTCCCCCTAATATTAGGAACAATGCAAGGATTTCCACTGCACCACTTCTTTTCATCAGTGTTCTAGAGGTCCTAGCTAGTGCAATAAGACAAGAAAAAGAAATGAAAGACATCCAGATTGGAAATGAAGAATTAAAGCTGTCTTTATTTACAGACAACATGATCCTCTCTGCAGAAAATCCGAAGAAATCTATTTTAAAACTACCATAACGTACGAATTATGGACCTAAAAAAATGGAGAGTGATACCATGTTCATTGATCCAAAGACTCAATATTGCTGAGATGCCAAATCTTTCCAGATTGATTTACAGATTAATTTATTTAATCTATAAATACAATCTCAATGCAAATCCCAGGAGTCTTTCTTGTAGAAATTGAAAGACTGATTCTAAGTTTTATACAGAAATGCAAAGGACCTAGTTTCCAGAGCTATGAAGCATCAAAAATGCTATCCTACTTGCAAGCTAAGAAGTTAGTCTGGTACAGTTTCATAGTTTCAATAGAAGACACCAGACTCCTGGGTCAGAAATAAAGAATAGTTTCTTATTTATAGCCATTCCACCCCTGGGAATTTATCCAAGAAAAATAAAAGCACATGTGCTCATAGCAACCTTATTCGAAGTAGCCCAATGGAGGAAACAAGCCAGATGTCTATGAACAGGTAAATGGGTAACCAAACTGGGGTACATCATCATAACTGATCACTACTCAGCAATAAAAAGGAATTAGTTATGGATACTCTACAACATGGATGACTCAAAATAGTTATACTAAGTTTATAAATCCAGACAGAATAATAGTTCATACTATAATTTCACTAGATAAAATTCTAGAGAATGCAAGCTCGTCTATAGTGACAGAAGACAGGTCAGTAATTGCCTGGGAAAGGAGTTGGGAAGGAGGGAAGAAGGGATGGATTACAAAGGGCATGAGTAGACTTTTTGAGGTGATGAATATGTTCATTATTTTGATTGTGGTGATGATTTCCCAAGTATATACATATGTCAAAACTTACCAGATTGTATACTTTAAAAATGTGGAGTTTATTGGATATTATACCTCAATTAAGCTAGAAAAAAATTACGAAAATGATTCTACAATTACTCATCTTTTCTAACTATTATTTTTCCCTCTCTGCTGGATTATTGCCACCAACATACAAACATCCTACTATTTACCCCATCTTTTAAAACAACGCCACCCCAAAAACTGTCTTTAGATATCAATTTGGCTAACTCTGGGTAACTTGTTAGTTTTCAAAAACTGAAGTGGCTTCATGGCATCTTTATTTTTTTATTTATAGCAGAGTTGGGACCCTCTTTAGATATCACATTACATACCATGGTTGTTATTACTTTAAAATCATCTCATTTCCATATTTTAAATTCATTTATATTATAATGTATGTGGCCTTATTTATGATTTTTTTTTTTTCCTGTATGGCATTAAAAACCCAAATGGGTCTGGGTGTGATGACTCACACCTGTAATCCCAGCACTTTGGGGGGCCAAGGCAGGCAGATTGCTTGAGCTCAGGAGTTTGAGACCAGCCTGGCCGACATGTCAAAAACCATCTCTACTAAAAATACAAAAATTAGCCAGGCATGGTGGTGTGCACCTATATAGTCCCAGTTACTTGAGAGGCTGAGGTGGGAAGTTTGCTTGAGCCTGGATGGTCGAGGCCGCAGTGAGCCAAGATCACCCCACTGCACTCCAGCCTGGGTGACAGAGCGAGACTCCGTCTCAAAAAAAAAAAAACAACAAAAAACAAAACAAAACAAAACAAAAATCACCACGTGGATTCTTATATTCTATACTAAAAAAATAGAAGGAAATAGCAGGCAGATGTCAAAGTTGTGTTTGGGGATCTAAATAGGCCTTTTTGATTACAGTTCGATGTGGTACCCTCGGGCTGGCTCCCAGGAATGCACCACTGGCATGGCAGAGTTGAAACTGCTTTCTCCCATGGTCTTCCTATTGGCAGAGAAGTTGGTAGCTTTTGTGACTGCAGACAGCCCAGTTTCCCAATTCCCAGAAAGTACTAGAGGGTAATACACTGTAGGGAATACCAGATGCATCTGCTCTTTGGAGGAATATGCAGCTATTTTTTATTTCTAGGGCAGAGCTCTTTTGGAATAACACTGACCCTCTCATAAAAGTAAGAGAGGGAAATTAGTCTCCCCTCTAATAATCCCCGAAAATAAAACTCCTTCAAGAAATAAAGCCCATTGCTCCAAGATTTAGGCATACTATTATTTCCAATACAAATGTTTACTTGCTGTGTATAAGACTGTTGAAATTACTAAAAATGTGGAATCATGTTTTTACACCTCTGTCTTCAATGCCCCTAGTATGCTTTGTCAACCAAAAGAAACACAATCAAAAAGTTTGAAAAAGACATAGCAATGAGGGAACGGCAACTCAGAAAAGCAGAGAAAAAGCTCCAAGATGATGCACTGGCCTTTGAAGAGTTCCTTCGAGAAAACGACCAGAGATCTGTAGACGCTCTTAAATTGTTAGTTTCATCACTCTGGCCAAACCCCTCTCACCTCTTTTGTTTGTTTGTTTGTTTCTAAGAAGTAAATTAACAGATCTTCATTGCTTTTCAGGGCAGCACAGGAAACGATAAACAAACTCCAAATGACAGCAGAGCTGAAGAAAGCAAGCATGGAGGTACAAGCAGTGAAAAGGTGAGGGTGGGTACAATCTTCTCGTGGCCAAATTTCCATGACCCATTAAAACCTGTTTATGCCAGGTAAGACCTAATAATCTTGATCATCCTTATCAGTTGATGATGTCATAAGTATGAACGAATTTTTAAAAATAAGTAACCTGTCCATCAAGCTTTGTTCCTGCCTGGGTATCAGGACAGTATGTGGCTTCTGGCTGGAAAGTCTCTCTAACTTGTAGATACAGAAGCAAAGAAATTAGTTGAAGCAAAACAATCAGGAATAAACAATAACTTACTGTCTAAGTGCCCTTCTTCATTCATTCATTTTTTTCTTTTTATATTTTTAGTTTAGTCTGGTTGCACTTTTTCATTCATTCTGAGACGTTTTTTCCCCCACATTTTAACATCTCTGAAATTGGGACTCATTCTACAATTATCTTACAATCATCATGGGCAGTATTTTTTATGTTTACGCTTACATAGTAGAAACTAGTATTGTTATTAAAAACTAAGATCTGCTGGGCACACTGCTCGCCTCTCAGCTCCTTTGGAAGTTGAAGCAGGAGGACTGCTTGAGCTCAGGAGTTCAAGTGAAGTCTGAGCAACACAGCAGGACCCCATCCCTAGTAAAAATAAATAAAAATTAAAAAGCTAAGCTCTATAAAGAGAAAAAAGTATTGGAGCAGGTGTTGGGTAAAATTGTACCATTTGCCACCCCTTTTCAAACTTGGATGTTTCCTTCCATGGTCAAGGAAACTCACCTGAATTAATTTTTTTTTTTTTTCCTTTGAGAGGGAGTTTCGCCTTTGTTGCCCAAGCTGGAGTGCAATGGCGTGATTTCGGCTCACTGAAACCTCTACCTCCTAGGTTCAAGCGATTCTCCTGCGTCAGCCTCTCAAGTAGCTGGGATTACAGGTGCACACCACCACGCTTGGCTAATTTTTTGTATTTTTGGTAGAAACGGGGTTTCACCATGTTAGCCAGGCTGGTCTCGAACTCCTGACCTCAGATGATCCACCCACCTCAGCCTCCCAAAGTGCTGGGATTACAGGCATGAGCCACTGTGCCCGGCCTAACTAATTTTAAGTAGCTAAAGAAGCTTCCTTCTGTCATCATTTTTGGACACTAATTTCATGATTCAGCAGACACTGTAGTGTTGGTATCAGGTCAATGCTAAACTTACTTTTCCTTGGTGAGAACTTGATGCTTACCTCTCCTCTAGAACTAGGTCCTAGGCTTCTTACATCCTTCAGACAAGCTAGTCTGAAATGAAGCAGAGTTGATTTCTCGGAAACCAACTGCACTAACAGAATGTGTGTTTCACATTCTGGCTACAGTAGGCTCTTCTATTTTAGGAGCCTAAAACTGAAGCTGCTCCAAGATGGAGCATTTCCTTCTCTCTTTCACCCCCTAATGCAATTAGAAGATTCTATCCATTGATAGAATGTTTCTAGAGCTAGAGTAGCAGCCTCTATTTTAGTGCAAAGTACTGCATTTATGCACACTAGCCACCGAGTTAAGCCCTCCAAACGGCCTTGCTGAAGAGAACTTTTGATCGTTTATGTGTCACATCATCCTAGAAAGGTGCAGGAGATCATGAAAAACAAGCCTGTAGTGGAGCGAGGGCAGCAGGTTCTCTACTCTCTTTATGGCTCGAGATGGCCCCAGGAGGCCTCCTCTACAGGTAGCGCTGGAAAGGGAAGGGGGCATCTTCTGAAGCTTTTGCTTGGAAGCTGTATCGTTCCAGCCAATTGTCACCCCGTGTTCTTTGTAGCATATCCGGGAGGATTTCAATCTAAAACGGAGGCAGCCATAGAAGGAAGGGCTCCCATCAATCTTCCAACTGGTGATACGTGAGGCAGCCATTTACTGACCCTTGAATATCACTCTCGCACCAGGGCTGAAGGAAGCCTGACAGATAGAAATATTAAAGCTGAAAACACTGATACAAAGTACTATTGATAAGAGTATTGGTGAGGGTCTGAACAACGAAGGCTCTGAAAGATAAAGGTTTGGAAGCTCCCTTTCAAGTGGGCCTTCTTTTGTTACTTTAACATCCCTCTCTGTCCACTTTGTAATGTAATTACTATAATGCAATGTGAAGCTGGGCAAAAGTTTTTGGTCCAAATCACTCAGTATTGGCAAGAGCTTGGGCATCTGAGTCAGACGGACCTGGGTTTGAGTACTGGCTCTACCATTTACATCTCCTTTCCAAGATAAGAACAATAGTACCTGTTTTAAAGTGCTGTCCTGAGGATAAGCATATGTCTGTAGTGTGTCCTGCCTACAGTAGTAGGTTCTCATTAAGTGTTAGTTTCTTTCTTCTCCTTACAAATGTACCACCTTTTGCTACTTTTTTTTTTTTTTAAGGAAGTTGGCTCTTGTTGCCCAGGCTGGAGTGCAATGGTGCGATCTCGGCTCACTGCATCCTCCGCCTTCCAGGTTCAAGCAATTCTCCTGCTTCAGCCTCCCAAGTAGCTGGGATTACAGGCACCTGCCACAACACCTGGCTAATTTTTTGTATTTTTAATAGAGACAGTGTTTCGCCATGTTGGCCAGGCTGGTCTCAAATTCCTGACCTCAGGTGATCTACCTGCCTGCCTTCTCAAAGTGCTGGGATTACAGGCATGAGCCACTGTGCCCGGTCCTGTTGCTACCTTCTAATTTCTCCCTATGTCTAAAATGAATACAGTGTTTCCCACAGAAATAATAAATAAGTCGAGTAAAACTATCATGTCTATTCTAAATGTGTGCGTATCCTGGGACATGTTTTATTTAAACAGCATTCCTAAAGTTTTATTTCATCTCATTTCATATTTCACTGAAGCCCATATTTTTATGGCCATATTTATCCTTTTTGATAATTAAATTATTAATTCAGTACACAATCAAGAGCAAAAATTTTGTAAATTTTTTTTTAATGAACATGCTTTCACACAGATATACCTAATCATATCTTTGTTTCTTTTGAGTAGTGAAATAGCAAAAACAGAATTCCTCCTCAAGGAGTACATGAAATATGGTTTTTTTCTGCTGCAATTGTCTCCAAAACATTGGCAAATCCAGCAAGCACTAAAAAGAGCACAGGCATCAAAAAGTAAAGCCAATATCATCCTTCCAAAAATATTAGCAAGTAAGTTACTTATTCTCGACTTCCATGAAGTGAATATTCCTAACTCCAAAATCATCTGCTTCAATGTTTTTTATTTATCTAAATAGATTTTTTTTTTAAAAAACAGAACCTAAACAAAGATTTTCACTATATCTGTTATTGTGTATCATTAATTTGGAAACTTGGGCTAATTTCAGATATAAAGTGCCTTTGTCCATTTGTGTTGCTCTAGAGGAACAGTTAAGGCTGGGCAATTTATAAAGAAAAGCAGTTTATTTGGCTCGCAGTTCTGCTGGCTGTACAAGAAGTGTGGTGCCAGCATTTATTTCAGCATTTATTTAATTATTACGTCAGGCTGCTTCCACTCATGGCAGAAGGGAAACGTGTACAGAGACCACATGGTGCAAGGAGAAGCAACGGTGAGGGGAAGCAGGTGCCAGGCTCTTTTCAACAAGGAGCTCTTGTGGGAACTAAGAGAGTGAGAACTCACTCATTGCTATCAGGATTGCACCAAGCCATTCACAAGGGGTCTACCCCCATGACCTGAGCATCTTTCACTAAGCCCCACTTCTGACACTGGGGACCAAATTCCAACATGAGATTTGGAGTGTAGCATAAAGCAATAAAAATATATGCATGGGGGAAAGATAAAATATATTATTTTCAACTGATATGGTAGCATACCTAGAAATCCCCTCTAAAACCCTGAGAGGCTATTTGATTTTATTAAAAGATTCTGTAAACAGACACAAAGTCGTTTATGTGGCTTTTTCTTTCTTTCTTTTTTTTTTTTTTTTTTTGAGACAGAGTCTTGCTCTGTCACCCAGAACTGGAGTGCAATGGAGCAATCTCGTCTCACTGCAACCTCTGCCTCCCAGGTTCAAGCGATTCTCCTGCCTCAGGCTCCTGAGTAGCTGGGACTACAGGTGCGTGCCCAGCTAATTTTTGTATTTTTAGTAGAGAGGGAGTTTCACCATGTTGGCCAGGATGGTCTCAATCTCTTGACCTTGTGATCTGCCCACCTCGGCCGTCATTTATGTTTTATTAACCTAAGTAAACTAATATTATTAATTAGAAAATACACAAGAAGGTGGGACATGGTGGCTCATGTCTGTAATCCCAGCATTCTGGGAGGCCAAGGCAGTCAGATAACTTAGTTTGGGACCAGCCTGGACAACATGGCAAAACTCCTTTTCTACAAAAAGCAAAATATTAGCTGGGCATGGTGACACGCACCTCCCAGCTACTCAGGAGGCTAAGATGGGAGGATCACCTGACCCCAGGAAGTCGAGGTTGCAGTAAGTCATGAGTATGCCACTACACTCCAGCCTAGGTGATGGAAGTGAGACTCTGTCTCAAAAAAGAAAGGAAGGAAAGGAGAAAGAAAGAAGAGGAGGAGGAGAGGAGAGGAGAGAAAGAAAAGAAAAAAAACGAAAAGAAAAGAAAAGAAAGAAAAGAAGGAAATTAAATCTAAGAAAACAACCTGTCTCAAAAAAGAAGGCAGGTAGGCAGGCAGGCAGGAAGAGGAAGGAAGGAAGGAAGGAAGGAAGGAAGGAAGGGAGGAAGAAAGGAAAAGGAAAAGAAAGAAAGAAAGAAAGAAAAAAGAAAGGAAAGAAAGGAAAGAAAAGAAAAGAAAGAAAGAAAGAAAGAAAGAAAGAAAGAAAGAAAGAAAGAAAGAAAGAAAGAAAGAAAGAAAAAAAGAAAGAAAGGAAGGAAGGAAGGAAGGAAAGAAAAAAGAAGAAAGGAAAGAAAGAAAGAGGAAGAAAGAAAGGAAAAGAAGAAAGAAAGAAGAACAAAAGAAAGAAAGAGGAAGGGAGGGAGGGAGGGAGGAAGGAAGGAAGGAAGGAAGGAAGAAAGGAAGGAAGGAAAATATACAAGGAAATTAAATCTAAGAAAACAATAACCTTAATGTGTGTGACCTGGAGATTTGAGAAATAGAAAACTATGTAACTATGTCATGTTTTCAGATAGATTGATATGTAAAGTTGCCAAATTGTCTAAAACTAATGTATAATTTTATGGAATTTTAAGTAAAATGTTACCAAAAATGTGACAGGGAATTGGGTCTTGGGTGGGGAGAGCTTTGCACAATGATCCAAAGGTTCATCTAGAAAGATAAGCAAATACTTTTGAATTAGGAAGGTAATGGGAGGAAGATTACAAATCCTTTAAAACTGTATATAATATATTATCATGGAATCTCAGGAATCGAAACAGTCATGTACTGGCATTAGGTCAGCTCAGCGGATCAGAGAAGGGCCCCATTACATATTTATAAGAATGTAAGCCAGGTGCAGTGGCTCACACCTGTAATCCAAGCATTTTGGGAGGCTAAGGAGGGAGGATTGCTTGAGCCAGGAGTTTGAGACCAGCTTGGGCAACATACTGAGACCTCGTCTCTACAAAAAATTTAAAAATTAGCTGAACATGGTGGCACACAATTGTAGTTCTTCCACTAGGGAGGTTGAGGTGGGAGGATTGCTTGAGCCCAGGAGAAGGATGTTGCAGTGAGCCATGATGATGCCCCTGCACTCCAGCCTGGGCAAAAGACAGAGACCCTGACTCAAAAAAAAAAAAAAAAAATTTTAATAAGTGAAAGCGGGGTCACAAATCAAGGGGATGATTTGCACTTTCAACTAACAGGACCAGACTTATCCTCTTGCCTGAAAAACTGGATAAACATATGAAACAGGAATTTTCAGACATTGGACATCAAACAGCAAAGTAGATTGATCCCTTGGAGAGGGGAAACCAGTGAGGTGAGCCCTAGGATTGCCTCAGCTTACTACCTGGAGAGAGTTTCCAGGATGCAGTGCAGGGATGGGAGCCAGGGGCAGCCCAGCTGAGAACTGACGCCACTACTCCAGGATAGGAGCATTTACACCCCAGAAATTGGCGGACTACAAATCAGGGGGCATTTGCTTTCTAGAGAGTTAGTTGTTAAACATTTACCAACACACCACTAATGGGTTCCCTGCTTGGTTCCCTGCATCCCTCACTGTGCTGAGTGTGATTAAATTAGGTCATATGTGTAAAGTGTTCAGCACATGATAACATTTGGTTAAAGCTAAATGGTGTTGCACAAGAGAAAAAACAAGTGGGTAAAAAAAACCCAAGAAGTATTTGCATTTAGCAACTTTAGATTTAGTCCTTCTTGGGCCAGGTGCGGTGGCTCAATCCTACAATTCCAACAATTTGGGAGGCCAAGGCAGGCAGAGTACTTGAGCCCAGGAGTTGGAGACCAGCCTGGGCAACATGGTGAAACCCCATCTCTACAAAAAACAACAACAACAACAACAACAACAAAAAAATTAGCCAGGCATACTGGTATATACCTGTAGTCCCAGCTACTCAGGAGGCTGAGGTGGGAGGATGGATTGATCCCAGGAGCTCAAGACTGCAGTGAGCTGTGATGGTGCCACTGAACTCCAGCCTGGGTAAAAGAACAAGACCCTGTCTCAAAAAAAAAAAAAAAAAAAAAAAAGATTCAGTTCTGGGTTCATCATCTAAATAGAGAATGTTCAGACACTAGTTAAGTCTGTCAGTCCAGAGGCTTGAATACCTAACATTTGGGATTTTAGGAGTTACAACAGAAGGATGTTGAAAATGGATATGTCCTAGCGCCCTACTGGTCAGTTCTCACACCTTCTCCTATCCCAGAGACCAGTCCTTACTATCTGCATATTATGTTTGTATATTACCATCTGCATATTACGTTTGCATATTGCCATCTGCATATTATGTTTGCTGGTTGATGATGTCTCCAACTTATATTTCTGTCCCTGGAAGTTTTGACAATAACTCTATCTTCAGCCTGAGACAAAGCTCTCTTTCTCAGCAGTGTTTTTTTCCCCCCATCTTTCTTTTTGTCTCTCCTTTTCATTTTCCATTTCTAGAATTATCATTACATTCGAGTAAAAAGGAAGGCATTCTTGAGGAGTTTGCGGGGACAGCCATCCTTTCAGAAGATGCTTCTCAGGGAAGAGACAGCCAAGGTAAAAGTAGATTTGGGACTCATGAAAGTAAAACCTGAGAATGTCCATTTCAAAGTGGAGACAGGACTACAAGCCAGCCTGGAAAATGGAGGGCTGTGTCCACCCCACCCTCAGTCCTAGCAGCCAGGGGCTCCGGTTCTCTCTCTCATGTTATCACAAAACGCCGAGAGGTGCACGAGTGGACAGAATAGGCAGAGAATCAGAGGAAGAGGGTCCCTGAAACCTCCCCTGGCTAACCAGCTCATGTCCTGAAGTCCTTCCAAGCTGAGGCGCCTCGTTTCTCTGGCGCAGGCCTGCCTTCTGCTGTTGACAGGCCCACTCCCAGGGCCCAGAAAACCAGGCCATTTGCAACCAGGTGACTGCCTTTGGCCAGTGATTCAGAGAATTAACCCTTGGGAAAAGGATTAATTTAGAGCAGAGGTAGCTCTAACCTACCCACCATCAACTCCAAGAAGTCCTTCACTATCACCGTCCCTCCCTGGTGGAATGACCCTCCTTCTCCCGCTCTGCATCACAAATTCAGACCAGAGATTTGGCCCCACTGGGCTGTGCTATCTGGCCCCAGTGTTTTGGTGTTGTTTGGCTTGGTGGCCAATGTTTAAAAATCAGCACATGTAGGCCAGGCATGGTGGCTCACACCTTTACTCCCGGCACTTTGGGAGGCTGGGGCAGTGGATCACTTGAGCCCAGGAGTTCAAGACCAGCCTGGGCAGCATGGCAAAACCCCATATCTGCCAAAAATACAAAAATTCGCTGGGTGTGGTGGTGCACGCCTATAGTCCCAGCTGCTCGGGAGGCTGAGGTGGGAGGATCACTTGAGTCCAGCAAGTCGAAGCCACGGTGAGCAGTGATGGTGCCACTGCACTCCAGCCTGGGTGACAGAGTGAGACCCTGTCTCAAAAAAAAATAATAAATAAATAAAGTAAAAATAAGCATATCTCATGAAAAAAAATCTGTATTTCTATCTTCTCTTGAAAACCACAAGATTTGACGTCTGGGATCAAGTTGGGAACTTTCCCGTGGGAGGGGTCTGATCTCTCATGTTGCTTTGTCTTTATTGGGACCACTCCACTCCTTTACCTGCCCTGCCCTGTATCCATCCGAGTTTGCAGCCCCTAATACAGGCTGACCCCTGGGGACTCCTTTTCTCCTGTATCCTACTATCAACCTTGGAATGTATTTAGTGGTGGGATAAAGGTCAGGAATACAAGTTGCCTGCCCAGAAATGACCCTGGTATGAGCCTGAAGCATTGTGCATCTGGCCAGCTGATTGAAAAGTAAACTCTTGGGCTGTGAGGCCACTTTGGCTCACTTTAAGACATATTATTTTGCCTGTTGGAGGATCTAGAGTAGGGTGTGGGGGCAGGGGTGGGGTAGAGGGAGTGGGAGGTGGTGTCAATGTTCTCTTCTCTTTGAAATTTTGAATATAGAAGTTTCTCAGTTTAAATAACACCTCTTAACAATACTTTCTAGTAGTACATGTTAGGGTACCAGCTTAAAAGCTGAGATAGGCCCGGCGCGGGGGCTCATGCCTGTAATCCCAGCACTTTGGGATGCTGAGGTGGGTGGATCTCCTGAGGTCAGGAGTTCGAGATCAGCCTGGCCACCATGGTGAAACCCCATCTCTACTAAAAATACAAAAATTTGCCGGGCATTGTGGCGGGCACCTCTAATCCCAGCTACTCGGGAGGCTGAGGCAGGAGAATCGCTTGAACCTGGGAGACAGAGGTTGCAATGAGCCAAGATCGCACCATTGCACTCCAGCCTGGGCAGCAAGAGCAAAACTCCATCTCAAAAGAAAAAAAAAAAGCTGAAACAATAATTTAAGATGGTGACGGGACCCATCTGGTTGGTTCTTCTTCATCCATTTTTTCCCCTTCTTTCCTTTACTCACCATGTATTTGTTGGAGACATAAATATTTCAGGTGCTCTTCAAGACCCCACGTACACAAACACAAATAGTACATAGTTCTGCACTCCTGAACTACACACTATAATGGGGTGAGTGATATATAGTTATAGACAGTGAGGGCTTTGGAGGGAAAAGCCAAAAGTGTGATCTCTCCCTGAGGCATTTAGAAGAGTGTGTGCCTTTCATTTTATTCTTATGCGTGCAACTCAGTTTCAATAGAATAAAAGACCTCCAATTTCTATGCAATTATTCCAATAATAAAATAATTTTTTTAAAATAAAGAAGTAATGGGCATGTCTGTGCAGAAAAATGAATACCTTGCCCCAAGTGCATGGGCTTATTTCTAATTCCACGTTATTTCTCTTCACTCCACCATCACCAACGGCACGGCCTCGCCTGGACATTTCGAACAGGAAAGCCAAGCAGAATCCTGACTCGCACCTCAGAGAAAATCAAATCAAGGTACAGTATATACTTGACTAACTCCCTTGGGAACTGGGAATGGTTTTCAGCAAATAACTTTTAGCCTTTTCTCAACATCTATGTCATGTATCCATAACTGTTGTAAGAGATCCTGGAGGCAGTGGTGCCATCTCTGTGCACTCCTGAGATCTCACAGGCCTCTCTCCATTCTTTGTTAAGTATCTACAGCTATTATTTGCAGAAACTATCTGCCCCCTTGCATCTTGGGTCTTTGCTTCTCAGAATCCACTGCCCTATTTTTTATCAGGCTATTCTGCTAGCCTGTGTGTTTGCAGTTTCACCATGTGATTCAAAATTGCCGCAATTAGGATCATAAAGTATTTTGTTGTTGTTGTTTTCCCCCCTCACTTAATTGTTCGCTCATTTGTACTCATTATTTCAGAAGTCACTCATTCTCAACCCTTTCTACCCCAAGACAGCTTCTTTAAGAAAATATGTTGATGCCTGGATTGGGTACACCAGCCCAGAGGAAGGGATCTGGGCCAGCATCACAGTATCATGACAATCTCTGAGGAAAACAGAAACATTTTGCTGTGAATTCTAGGCACCCTCTGAATTCTGGACATCCGCTTCTGTGGCACTTGGCAATTGCTATTTTTTGTAATTAAATGTTCATTTTGAGATCGTTTTAGATTCACACACAATTGTAAGAAATAGTACAGAGAGACTTCATATACCCTTTACCCAGTTTCCTCCAATGGTATCATCTTGCAAAACTGTAGCACAATACCATAACCAGGATATTGACATAGATGCCATCAAATACAGAACATTAGCGCAGGGTTCTTCATGTTGCCCTTTTATAGTCACATCCACTTCCCTCTCCCACCTCCCCTTAACCCCTGGCAACCACCAATGTGTTCTCCATTTCTATGATGGTGTTATTCCAAGAATGTTCTATAAATGGAAATCTACGGTATGTAATCTTTTGGGATTGGGTTATTTTGCTAAGCATAATTCTCTGAAGATTCACCTAAGTTGTTTGGTCTATCAGTAGTTGGTTCCTTTTTCTTGTTGAGTAGTATACTATGGTATGGACGTGCTGTAGTTTATTTGCTCATTGGAGACCATCTGGATTATTTTGAGTTTGGGGATATAATGAATAAAGTTGCTAGCAATATCTTTGTTCCACCTTTTGTGTGAACATAATTTTCACTTCTCTGGAATAATTAGAATGTAATGCCTGGTTGGGTGGTAGACGCGTGTTCAGTATTTTTTGTTTTTGTTTTTGTTTCCTTTTCGAGATGGAGTCTTGCTCTGTAGACCAGGCTGAAGTGCAATGGCACAATCTCCGCTCACTGCAACCTCCACCTCCCAGGTTCAAGCAATTCTCCTGTCTTGGCTTCCTGACTGGGATTACAGGCGCCTGCCACCACGCCCAGCTAATTTTTGTTATTTTTAGTAGAGACGGGATTTCACCATGTTGGTCAGGTCAGTCTCGAACTTCTGACCTCAGGTGATCCACCCGTCTCGGCCTCCAAAGTGCTGGGATTACAGGGGTGAGCCACCACACCCGGCCACATGTTCAGTTTTTAAAGAAATTGATGAATTGTTTCTCAGAGTGACTATATCACTTGACATTCCCACCAGCATTATTTGTGGGGTCCAGTTTCCTCATATCCTCAACAGCATTTGGTGTTTGCACTGTCTTTTATTTTAACTATTCTGTTAGGTATTAATTTGATTTTCCTAGTAGCTAATGGTGTTGCGCATCTTGTCGTGTGCTTGTTTGCATCTTTATATCCTCTGATGAAATATCTATTCATATCTTTTGCTCATTTTCTAACTGAATTGCCTTTTAAAAAAAACTGTTGGATTTTGAAAATTCTGTATATAATTAGATATTAGTCCTTTGGGGATATGTGGTTTGCAAAGAATTTCTCTAAGTGTGTAGACTGTCTTTTTATCCTCTTAATAAGCTCTTTTGTAGAGTGAAAGTTTTAATTTTGATGAATTTCGAGTTATGAATTTTTTCTTTTATAGTTCATGCTTTTGGTGTCAATTCTAAAACATTTTCCCTAGCCTTAGACTCAAAGATTTTTTTCCATATTTTTTCTTAAGTGTTTTATAGTTTTACGTGTAAGTTTGTGATCCATTTTCCATTTTGAGTTAATTTTTGTATAAGGTGTGAGGTTTAGATTGTGGTGATGGTGTTTTTTTGCCTGTGTATCTCAATTGGTCCTGCACCATTTGTTGAAAGGGCATCTTTCATTGAATTGCTTTTGCACCTTTGTCAAAAATCATGTAAGCATATTTATTGGGGCCTATTTCTGGATTCCCTATTCTGTTCCATTGATCTATGTAACTGTCCTGCCACATGATCTTGACTACTGTAGCTATTACTTTTTTATTTTTATTATTTAATATAGGCAAGGTTTATTACGTGTGATCTTGATTTCACATACAAAGTTAGAATGGCAATTACACTTAAAATTAACTCATTAAAACGTGTAAATATCACAGTATAGATATGTTATCCAAAATCCAAAGGTAGTGAAACTGGTAACATACTGCTACTTATCTTTGGACAGATACAACCATAGTATTAATGGAACTGTTTCCCAGACAAGTATGTACCACTTGCTCCCATGCCTTAGGGAGGAGAGGATGTTATAACACAGGCGGTATTGATGCAATGACTCGTGAATAGTTGTTCCTAATTAACACTGCTAAAATTAGGTTCACATGTTTCACTTTGTGTGGGAGCTGATGACTCTTGTTCTTCTGTGTTTTGAGTGATATCTTTCAAGGTGTTGACATCAAATCCACTCATTCCAAAATGCATCACAGATGGGAATTTAAGCCTCTTTACAAAGCAAACCACTAGAAATTATAGGTAGTATGCAGCACTGATCTGTAACTGATCTCTGATAATATAGCAACATCATTTCTTTGGAACATAATTTTCTTGATCCTACAAGAAGTGACAGGATAAGAAAACTTATAGTTAAATGGCAACAGTCTTGTTACAGGACAGTTATCTCCCAGGTGTATGTCGCTGGTTTTAATTTCTGTGTTGTTATCAAAGGGCCTTATTTTCATTCTGACTAACAATCAATTATCAGGACACGTTGAAACTATTGCAAGTCAGACAGTGACCTAGGCCATCAGTAGTCAACTCAGTCATTGCTGCAGTCCAGTGTCTTCTTTATCCACTGAAGATCTGTGTCTTAGGTCTGGGTTGAGTCCAGAAGAATTCCAAAACAATAGAGAAAACAGGAAGGACCTGCCTAAGAGCACAGACGTCTTCATTGCTCCAGATTCCAAGACACAACACAGGGAACAGAAAATGGCCTGTAGCTATTAGTCTTAAGGTCAGGGAGACTTCTTATGTAATTCCTCTTTTTCAAAACTGTGTTGGCTATTCTAGCTCCTTTTTCTTTTTATATAAATTTTAAAATAATCTTATCTACATCTACAAAAAATCTTTCTGGAATTATGATGGGAATTGTGTTAAGTCTTTTTATGGGTTGAATTATGTCCCCCACAAAGATAAGTTGAAATCCTAACCCGGCCGGGCACGGTGGCTCAAGCCTGTAATCCCAGCACTTTGGGAGGCCGAGACGGGCGGATCACGAGGTCAGGAGATCGAGACTATCCGGGCTAATACGGCGAAACCCTGTCTCTACTAAAAAATACAAAAAAACTAGCCGGGCGAGGTGGCGGGCGCCTGTAGTCCCAGCTACTCGGGAGGCTGAGGCAGAAGAATGGCGTAAACCC